>NC_028351.1:25576248-25627642 GCF_000741045.1 Vigna radiata var. radiata | reverse complement strand
ACAGAGATATATATATATATATATATATATATATATATATATGCTCCGGTGTGAGGTCGAGTCACCTAATCCCTTCACAATTTCTCTTTTCCATCGACCATCCTCTCTGTCTTCCTTCGTCCAAGTTCGTCCGGAAGGGTACCTGCCAAAGGTCCTTCGATGCCAAAGTTAGTTCACGAATCCGTTCAATAATCAGAGTGCAATGTTAAATGCGCCAGAAATCAAAATCCACTTACCTCGTACCTTTGACTTCTATATATAGTGTTGGCTATGGGCTCAGGATTAGGGTGATCCTAATCACGGCCCAATCACAGCCCAATAGTTTTAAACCTCATATTTCCTAATTAAACTCATCTTACCTTAATCTCCCTACACTCCTTCAAATTTGGCCGTGCAGTTCTCTACATTCATGGGGACCGACCGTCTGAGTCGTTCGACGGGTTCTAGTACAATATATATATATATTTAATTTGACATCTTACTATATATAAAATTTATTAATCATGGGTCTATGGAGCGAACAATAAAGAGAGATGAAAACAAAAATGACCACTTAGATATAATAATCATAAATTAATTAGTTTTTTCCTTAATATTTTTTTATTTCTAATAAATCTATGATCACACATGATAGGTTTTTAGAAGAGTAGACAAGAAACATGACAAAACATAGGCTTATAATTCTTCTAATATTTCTTTATTTACCATTCATTATATTGAGTTTCTTTAAGTTAGCTTAGTTAACTTGGTCTTTGGTTACTTTCTTGACCTTTGAGTATGGTTAACACGTTGATTAAAGTTGACTTGACTTAAGTTGATATATTGACTTGTTTTCTTTATTTATGTTGTTAGCTAAGTTTAATTAGAAAATGATGAATAATTGGAGTGGATTAAAGCATGTCTACATGGCAAAACACACGTGGGGCACATATATATGTTGTGGGACAAAGAGGAAAACATAAAGCAAAAACAAGTACCATGTACCACATGGTACATGTACCTTGGCTGCACACCATGAAAGCTTCGATGGTCACCATGAGGTGTTACCATTTTCCATACAATGTCTTCTTTTTAACCTAATGGTAATCTAGTTTCTAGAAGCTAGCTTTTGTTATTTGTAATGACATCCTTAGGTCATATGTTTCATGCTTAGAGACTTTTCATGCTTACTTATTCAAGGGGCTCTACTTGACTTATAAGTGAATTGAATCATTTGAATTATATACTACATATCCAACCACCTTGTATGAGGAGTTCTCCTTAGGAATGAAACTTTATTAACCTTATCATGAGTTAGCTCTCAAGTGACGACATCATCACTTATCTTAAGGGTTGGGTTATGTTCTCCTTTAAGTGGTGTGCCAACACTTGTCTTCCCCCTTCATTTCATTTCTTTTCATGTTTTGTTCATTATATCCTTCAATTTAATTTGGCTTTTGTGTTTGTATTGCATTATTGTTTTGATTTATTTTTTAAATAACTCTTTTCATTTTTAGAGCTTGGGGTTGAATAACATATATATGTTTGAGAACAAAGCGGTATAGGATATAGTATCCTTTAGGAGGGTAAGCACCATACACAACATTTGTCATGGCCGAGAGTGTGTACTGGGAAACTTTCTATACCTATCCCTTGTCTTCACCCTCTGAGATGTCTTCTATCTTGAGATATTGAACAAACAATGTCATCTAGGTTATTCCACCATTTTCAACTTGCATACATTTATCCATTTTCTCAATGGATGGTGACGACAACACCACCTATTTAGAGAGCATATCAACCCTTATTTTCTCTAGAGATATGCTCAAGCTTTGTCCCGACAAAGCTGTCAATTATGGTCCAGACTAGGTTGTAGTACTAAAGTAGTATAATTTCCTTTACTTGATAAATCTCTTGTTAGATGGACAATTGTGAGTCGAGAATCAGTCTAGCATATTATTTGTTTGCGTCGATTTCTTTTGCCAACATAAGGCCAGCTATGATGACCTCATACTCAGTCTGACTGTTGGACATTTTGAAATTGAAATTCAGTGATTCCTCAATCAACATGTCATTTAGTCCTTTTAAGACTATACTAACTTTTGCCATCATTTTGAAATTGAAGAACTGATTACGTATATGATCCATCATTCCTCTTTCAAAATGTAATTACTTTATAGTTCACTAGAAAAGCTTACTAGGCATTGTTCCTTTATTGTCCCTCTCAGCTCGTATCGAATATTAAACTTTGATAACTCCATGAACCATGATGACATCCTTCTTGCCAAGTCTAATTTTGGAAAAATCTTCTAAATAAGGTAGTCAGTCTTGACAAAGATAATACGACTTTGGAATTATGGCATCAACCTTCTTGTTATTATCACAAGGGATAACACCACCTTCTCCACGATTTGGTATATGGTCTCAACCTCTTGCAGGGTTTTGATTACAAAGTATAAGAACATTATTCATTGTCCACCTCCTAAGCAAGGAATGCATTAATGGCATCTTTAGTGGCTGATATGTAGAACAATAAGGGTCGAGAAGCATCTAACTTATGTAGGATAAGTGAAAACGTTAAAATTTGTTTAAGACGCTCGAACTTAATTTGACACTAGTCATCCCAAACAAATTTAATAGACTTCTTCAACAACTTTATAATTGGTTGTGCTAGTTTACTAGCCTTGGGAGAAAATGGGAGATGGCCATTAACCTTCCAATATGATATTGGATCTCTTTGATGTTCCTTAGACTTCTTTTGTTCATTAGGGTATGGCATTTTTTAGGGTTCACTTTAGTGTTGCGCACTCGTTTGTTGTATGACCATAAATGCATGATAATGCAATATTTCTTTTTATCAACATTTGATAGTGTTTGGGCCTTTCTCGATGGTGCTATGATGTCCTCCTGTAATGCTTCCTCCAATACCTGAGTCTTGGGCATGTTTTAGGGTATGTAACATGATAACATGTAGGTTTGGGTTCCCTTTGGTGGAACCCACTTCTTTGTGCCGAGTCTCTCTCAACTCCTTTCTTTTTAGTTGGTAAGGTCTCGACTTGAATTTGGTTTTTGTACTTTCTCATATTTTCTAGCCGCATAAATTTGACAGCTCGTTGTCTCAACTCATCCATACTTATGTGCGACGTCATGCACAAATTGTTCATAAAGGGTCCTTACCTTAGTGCCATAATCTTGTAGTGTAAAACCACCTAAGGATTCAAGTTCCAAATCTCCAAGGTAACTTTGTCAAACCTATCGATGAAGGTTTGTAGAGATTCCACTTTCTCCTATCTAACATTGAGAAGTGCCAATGAGGTGAGATAGTGGTGCTGACGAGTGACAAGTCGTGTCTTGAAGGATGATATTAAGGTATCAAAGCAGTTGATGGAGTAGGGGTAGATGGGTGAACCTTTCAAGGTCATAAGACCTTGCATATGACAACATCGTTAATCGAGTAGATACTGACTTGAGTGATATATATGACAATATTCTCATTAAGGTCAATATTGCCATCACAACGATCTAGAGTGATGACTTTCCACTCTTTAGAGAGAAATGTAATGATGTTAATAAAGAAATGCTTCAACGAACTCCTTCTACTGTCAAAGAAATATTAATTACGTATCTAGTTTTAAGAATGATAAAATAATAAATACAATAATTAATAAACGTAATTAATCTAGTTTATAAAATATTTCATTTATAATACTTTTTGTAATAACACTACCGTGTACTTTTTAAATTCGTATGTTTTTCATAACAATTTAACATTCCTATTTATATTTATATTGATTTTTCTTATAATAACACTCGACAAATTTGTAACAAAATTTTTATGTATCAATAAACATGACCAATATAATTAGAGAAAACTTGCTATTTAGTTTGAAAAAAATTTGTAATGTTGTTATTGTGACAAAGACCAATAGATCCATTAACCACCATTCCTTACAAGATATTGAGACAACAAAGTTTATAATAGATATCACCTCCACCTTTTCGCAAGACCCACCATCATTGAATTCATGAATTATGCATTTTTAACCTTCTTTTTCCCATGTTTTCTTTGTACATCTTCATATTTTCTATCATGACATTTGTCCCTTCAAACATTCATTTCAATCTACGTTCGATAGGAATAAGATTTCTTCTATACCTTCGTTCAACATCAACAATCACAAAAGAGAAAAAAAAAAGGAAAAAAATATAAAAAAAGAAACTTTTCCGTTTTTAGTCACACAAAGTTCATCTAACTTTTTCTTATCAGACTTGGTTCACTAGCGGTGGTGATGGTAGATTTCCCCATCCACCATTGGCACCTTGAAGTTTGTTGATGAAGTTTAATGGACTTTTTTCACTTAACAGTCCCTAAAATAATAAAAACATTTTATTTATAGTTGAAAATTATATTTTTTATATAGTTAAGGAAAAGAAAATTGTTTAAGTATATACCAACTTCCTGCTGCATGTCTCTTAAAACATTTATTTTTTCTTAAACAATATAAAAATATATTTTTTTCTTAGTAATATTGATATTTTTTTAGTACGAACACCGGTGATCTAGAGGTCCAACACTACATGAATTTAATCCGTTTAATCCAGAAAAACCAATTTTATATGGCTCAAAAAAATTGTTCCTATTAACTTTTGTATTACTTCTTTTCTCTATCTTTCTATCGATCAATGGAATGTTATATTATTTCTCCTTGATTGTGAAGCCATGACAAGATGTCTAGACAACGAATAAAAAAAGTGAACGATTAATGAAAAAAATATTTAAAAGAACAAAATTTATCCCTTACTTTATTTTTAATATGCTATTTTTATTCATTAAATAATCTATTCTTAATTTTTATTTACTTAATAAATATACCATGTATTATTTAGAGGGGGGAAAATTGGTTATGTACAACACCGATTTCACAAGTTAAGTGTATCACTTTGTTTAAAATTTTACTAGAATAAATTTGTTCATTAATTTTCATTTTACTAATCTTTTCTCAGAATAATCTGGATTTCTACATATGAAATTTTCTGTTGTAATTTTCAGAGCATAACTATTTTCTATAAGTTTTATATGGATAAATGTAATGATATAAATCTATGTGTGACTTTCAAACTATTCCAAGAAAAAAAATAAATTGAAGATTATATGTAATTTTGTAAGTTTTGAAAATTTGATAAGGTAAAGATAAGAAATCATATTGTAAATAACTAATTTCTATCTTAAGTAAGTAAAAATAGAAGAGATTACTTAAACAGCTAAAAAAACAGTATATTAAAAGGAAAAGTCTCTGTTAAGCTTGTTTACTTAAAAAAAATATTATTTTTATTTCTAATTTTTACATTTAATATTAAAATTATATAAAGGGTCACTCTTGACTAGATAGTTCAGAAAAGACAAGGAATTCTTCCTCTTAACTCTTTTAGCAAGCAAATTTCCACAAATTCATTATAGTGTTTCTTAATTTTATTATCAAAACATTGAATACCACACAAAAATATGATTGATTGGAAATAAAGCAGTAATATTTTCTTATCATTAATTTAATAATAATTGATTGAACACTAGAAAACTAATAATTAATAATTAAATAATTAATTAAATGATAATTAATAATTAATTAAATAATAATGAATAATTAATTAAATAATAATTAATAATTAATTAAATAATAATTAATAAGCCTATTTAGTGAATATATTCCACTACTAAATTGGTGTTTCCATTAAACTCCAAATTGAAAATGGTGTCAACTCTAGTTACGCCACCAATGAAGATTGCCGTCAGATATCTCTAATCCCAACACTAATGATGCTCTTGGAGACCACTGCCTTCACACAACTTCCTCAACTTTTGCTCACTAAAGTCAATTTCTTGTCTGCTTCCACTTGTTCCTCAGCAAACTCACACACAACCACGACCCAACAACCACCTGAACAACCCTCTTCTTCTTTCTCTCTCTTCACCATCACCAAGACTAACAAGAACAAAAACAAACAACAATCCAACAAAGAAAAGGAAGAAGAGAAACAAAGATTGGATTTTTATTCTTACTTCGATGGACCCCAAGTTCACCGGAAAGTCGCCGCTGACGCTGGACCTTGAACGCATGCCCGAGCGTGGGTCCCACCACCGCCGCTCCCACTCCGACACGTCCTTCCGCTTCGCCGCGAACTTCGACGACCTACTCCTCTTCGACGCCTCCGACCTCGACATCTCCACGCTCCCCTCGCCGCTCCCCCTGCCTTCGCCGGGGGCCTCCGGGGCGGTGCCGATAGCAGTAGATTCCGACGAGTCCGGCGGAAGGCCGAGGCCGGCGGGGGCACCCGCCGGCGGGCACCTGAGGAGTCTGTCGGTGGGCTCCGATTTCTTTGACGGGATCGGGTTCGGCGGCGGCGAGGAGAGGGGCGGCGGAGGGAGGGTCGGCGGCGAGCGGAGGGTAGGGCACCATCGGCACAGCAACTCCATGGACGGGTCCTCGACGACGTCGTTTGAGGCGGACTCGGCGATGAGGATAGATGGCGTGAAGAAAGCTATGGCTCCTGATAAACTAGCTGAACTCGCTCTTATTGATCCCAAAAGAGCTAAGAGGTTCGTTTTCTTTTTCTTGTTTGTGTTCTTGGTTTTTTATGGTAATAAATTTAAGCGCAATTTCATTTATATGTTATGTATTTCTTTTATTTGATAGTTTCACATAAGTTGTTTTTTGCTGAAAATAATATGGTTACAAATATACGATGTTTTATTATTTTTGGGGTGTTGCAAGAAGTGTCACCAATATCCTGCACTGATGATTCGTCTTATTTAAAGGATTGAAACTTGTGGACATATGAGGTCCTACTAAAGAATCAGAGGCTTATGGTGGTTGTGGAAACCATGTTATTATTATCATAAAGAGGTGTTTTGGATTGTGAGGAAACTGATTAAGAAATCTTGGTTAGATGAACTGATTATGGTTTTGGGATGTTTTATGTGTTTGCAGAATTTTTATTAACAGGCTATCTGATTGATGCACTGGTGTTGTCATATTTTCTTATCAAGTTGTTATGCCTGCCTTTTATTTTGTAATGCACAATTTTCTACTGGATAATTAGGTTATTAGGAAATAGGAATTACAGCATTCTTTATCTTCTTTTTTTCTTACTACAGTAAGAAAAGTTGTGTTAAGGGGTGTATGGATTGTGGAAAACTGGGAGAAAATGATTAGTTTGATGCACTGATGGTATGGATTTGGAATGTTGTTCTGTTTGCAGGATTCTTGCTAACAGGCAATCTGCTGCTAGATCAAAGGAGAGGAAGATTCGTTACACCAGTGAATTGGAGAGGAAGGTGCAGACACTTCAGACTGAAGCAACCAACCTATCTGCACAGCTTACCATGCTTCAGGTATGTCCTTTCTTTTTTGGTGTTGATGAATAAGCATGAATTTGGTAACTTGTTCTTGTCAGTGTTTGATGGAGCCCCCCAACACACTAGCATCGATGTAGGTTTACTTTATACTGATCTTGAGTTGTGTGGTCACAAACTCACAACAGTTTATGGATCCCACACATAATCAAGGGCCCTTTATTTAAATGCAAAGTTATTACTAAAATTTTCTGTTATATCTTCAAAGTTGTCCTTGGTTTGGATAAAATTACTATATATGTCATCCCTTTCATGTTGTTCTTATTACTGAACATCCCTCATAGCTTTTGTAATTTACGTGTGACACAGTAAAATCCCTTTTGACAATTATACCATGCTCATCTAGATTTTATACTTTTTTTGTCATATGGAAAGAAATCAAAGACGATGCACGCTTCAATTTTCATTTACTTTCTACTTCAAGGGATGACTGTGGCAGTTTGTGGAAATTTACCGTTGCATTTTGCTCTTAATACATTAATATCATAAATTAGAAGGACCAAATTACCAGAGAGCAGACCTCAACTGTGGATATATTGCTCGTTAGTATCTTCAAATGTCTTCTGAAATCATTTGCATTTTTATCTTATATTTCATCAAAAAATTAGTGTTTTTATCAGAGGGACTAGTAAATCATTAAACTGTGGCTGCGGGTTATATGGCAAACTAAATATAGGCTTTATTTTGATCACAATAACATAAGCATGAAATGATTCTTGGTGCATACGTTGCAATCATATGGGAAGTCATAACTGATTATTCAATACTGGGGCTATACTTGTTTAAATTATTCCGTGATAAACAAAGTAAGTTGAAAGTAAAGAAGAATTTGGTAATGAAACATATGCATAGCTGTTAGAAAAAGAATAAAGAATTGTGATGAAAACTTTTGTATTTCATTTAGAAAGAAGAATTTGGGTAAAAAATAAATTGAGAACTGCAAGGCTGATAATTATGATGTTCTGGTATTTTTTTGAAAGAGTTGTGGGAAATTTTTGTTGTAGAGTTATCCTCACAGCTACTGCGAAAATGCTATGCAATTTGCATGCACGCAACAATGTTTAAAATCTGATATATCTTGATGCATATATGTTATTCAAGAAAGATGTGTCTATCGTAGAATGGATGCTCATAATATAATAGAATAACAGGGCATGCAGATCAATCAAGTGTTCTGAATCAAATAGAGAACATATCAGCATCAAAATATTGAAGAATATATTTACTTAAAGTTGCTGTAGCTTTTTTAGGCTTATAGCAGATTATGATTGTAGATGAGGGGACATTTTTTTCCAGTTAACAGCTGTGTAATAATCTGCTAGGGGGCCTTAAATTCATTAGCTCTGCCAATTGTAGTCTTCCTTCACCGAACATTAACCAGGATAAGCATAACCTAGTTAACATCCTTCTCTTTGGTTCAAGTTTTTTGTCGTGCTAGGTTGTTATGAAAAATTGGTATTTGATGCTGCCCCAAGGTATCAGTTGATTCATTTAGCCTACCTCAGGAGTCAGTTGGATAAGGCTTAATTGTTGTAGTTGTTGTTTGTTGCAATGGTAGTTTAGATGTTTCCAAGCTACTTATACTAGATTATATATATGGTAAATAGGTAATTCTCCAGGTATCTGACACTGCTAGGTTTCCCTGTTTTCTTTGTCTCTTACCACTACCTTAAGAGCAAGACTCTAGAGTATATTACAGATTCAAAACTTAAATTGGTGCCTTTGCATTTGACTTTTGGATGATGAATGGTCCCCTCCACTTGAACGAATCTGACACCCCTTTGAAGCTAAACAAAGTTTGTCTGAATTCAATCAAACTATTTTTTACTACATACCATTACTCTCTTGGTATTTCAGTTAAATTCTATTTTGTACACAAGGGAAAGTAGAAACAAGAAGAAAACTTATCAATATCTCATATGATGCAGAGAGACACCACAGATTTAACTGCAGAGAATAAGGAACTCAAACTGCGTCTAGAGGCTTTAGAGCAAGAAGCACAGCTTAGAGAAGGTATGCATCACTTCATGTTTATCATTCCGTTAAAAATGGACATGTGCTGTCCCTGTTCATCAGTTATTTCATACAAAATTGGATAAATACACATGACTGACTACATGTATGAACATTGTCTCATGATTTTTTATGGGTTTATTTCACACCCTTTGTTCAAGGACAGGAACAATATTCCTTGAAATATGTCAAGTTGTAGATTTTATATTTGCTTATTCCAAATTTAAGAAATGAATACCAACATGGCTACACTGTAATTGCAGATCTGAATGAGGCATTGAAAGAAGAACTGCAGCGCCTTAGGGCACAGAGTACTCGTTTGGGTGCTATTGCAGGTAACCCTTCTTTTGGTGGGATATTCAACCAGTTGGCTTCCCAGTTAGCGATGCAACAGTTGAGTAATTCTGCACCACAGCAAGCACAACACCAGGCACAGGTTGGCATGCCTCCTCCTCCCTCTGGACAGAACCACCCTAACTTCATGGATTTCAATCAGCAGAAGTAGCTCACAACAGCTGTAGCAGTAAATGATTGGTTCATCACAAGTAACATCTTGTGCACATACATGTATAACCGGTGAGACTTGTGAAGGGTATATTGTGCAGTTCAGTGTTCTTAGTTCTGTGTTGCTGTTTATCTTTAGTTCTAGGATAGAACCGTTATATGTACTCTCTGCAGTTGTAGGTTAGAAGCACAGTCTTTGAAACATGTGTTGTAGCTCTTGGTTGAATGAAGGTATCAAAATATGTAGAAAGATCGATTGAATATTATACTATAGATGGTGAATGAAGGCTATATGTTAGAAGTATACATAAAAGTGATTCAATTATTTGCTTAGAAGCACCAAAAGAGAAGTTATTTTGCGAATTGAATGGTGATATTTGAGAAGAAAAGTACACTGAACCGAAATTTCTGGCTAATGGGACCTAGGTGACAACAGACAGTAGCATTTATTTTGAAAAAAATATCTATGTTCTTGACTATTAACTATGGTTGGACTTTAGTGCAACTTCAGTTGAATCATTAAATTTTGAATTTGTGATTTAACCAGTTTTATATCTGGTCTTGTTTTAAAAGCATTACTTTTTTCCTTTATAAAACAACACTAAAATAAAGTGATCATAGTGCATTAAACTTTTGCCACAAGTTAGTCAACCTTTTGACATAAATAAAAGTGTTTGCTTACGCTAATCTCAATTTTAAATATATTTTGGGATGAAAGCAAAATAAAGTTGGAAACTTTTCTACCTTTCTGATTGATGACATACGATAAGTATTGTTTTAAAATGAGATTTTTGTTTTCTTTTTATCAGCTCATATACTTTTTGTGTTTTTTTTTTCAATGTGAACTATTTTAATTTAGCTATATGTAGAGTATTATTAAAAAGAAGTTTAAGAAACAACGTGAAGTCTATATTTTTTTAAATTTAACTGAATATTTTTTATTTAATGTTCGACTTAAAAGACTGTTGTTTTCAATATAGTACAATATTTATTATAGGCTACCAGAGATTCTCACTCCCCTAAAAGAAAATCACCAGTTGTAGAATCCATGGGATGCAAGAACTTTTAAAAATCAAATCTCTATCTAAACAAAATCTAATGAAATAGATTGGATTTGAAATTCATATCTATTTAATTGAATAAAATTGATTTAAATATTTTGAATGTATTTAAGATTTTGATTTAATAAAGTTTAAATTCATATTCATTTAATCTATTTAATTTAAATAAAATTGGTATTAAAATCAATATATATATATATATATATATATATATATATATATATATAAAATATGAAAATTCAATTTTATTTTAATAAATTATTTTATCATATATTTTATATTAAGATTAAATTGTTAAGTTTGAGAGAGAATAATTATAAAAGTGACTAATTGCATAATTATTCAACACAACGATCTATAAACATATAGTTATCATACTATTTAAATATTTAACTTCTTTACACACAAATTATATTCAACAAAAGCTTTAGAGATTCAAAATGACTCACTTGTATTATATCATTACTCGTCAACAAAAATGACAATTTATAGAAAGAAAAGGAGAATATGTTCATTCTTAAGATGTGCAAGGTACATTTTTTTCCCTTTTTTTCTTAGTTGCTTTTGTATTCATTATTATTAGATGACCAGTTTTTCTATTTTTTTATTGTAAAAATATCAGAACTAATATAAAATTTATGTTATCTCAATACATGTATTACATTTGAAAAGATCAGTTAAAATGTATTAATGTTAAACCAATAACTCATTTTGAAAGAAGTGATTTGAGGTTTTATAGCTTGTAGGAGTACTTCAAATTTGAGTGAGTACATTTGTAGAAAAGCTTTGGATGACTTGTGTTAAAAATATATAGGACGCACAATGTCATATCTTAAATTAAACATGAAGTAATTTGTATGTGCTGTTTTTAGTCCAAAAGCAATTAAGTTCTGCAATAATTTGGTAAGACTGCATAAATTATAAAATTTTGTGTGCAAAAGATTAGACTGGAGAATCAGTATTTTTCAAAGGATTAGAATCAACGATCACATTGTTACAGTTAAAATTTATGAGAAATTACAGCTAGGAAGAGGATGACTTCTTGGTTTTTACAATTTAACCTGTGGTCGTGGAATTTAGCAATAATGATTTTCCCTGAATAATGGGTTTTATTACATTGGAAAGTTTTGCAGAAGCAACAGTTCCATTGAATGTTAAATCAATGTCAGCAAGAGTCACATCTTCACATGGTACACCACTGCTACAAAGCAAAACAGCTCCTTCTGGAGTTCCTGAAGTTCCAGTGATATTTTTGAATGAAACCTTGCTTATTTTAATTTTTGATGGATTCTGAAAAAAAGGGAAGAAAACATTTGTTAGCAGATTCTTTTAACAATGAATGATATACTGTTCTTTAGCTTTTCAAGTTAGTATTTTGTTCCAAATGCATGTTTTAATAAATGAATTTTAATTCTAACTGAAAAGGGTGATTTTAATGAAGTACCTTTTTGGTGCATTGACTCCATGGACAATATTCTTGATCTATAATGATAGGGTTTCTGACATTAATCATTTTGATGCCTTCAAAATGCATATCAGTAACTGTAATAGTTCCTGGAGTATCAGGCCAAGTCTTGATTCTCACACCATTATCTGTGTTGTTTAATAAGCAGTTTTTTACTGATAAACCTTCAACAGGTTCTTCTTCTTGATATTTTCCTAAGCTTCCAACACTGATACCATGTCCAGGTCCACATTTCACATTCAAGACATTGACTTCTCTGCTACCATCACCCAATGAGATGCAATCATCACCAGTTGCAATGTTAGTGTCAGTAATGTAGACACCAGTTGATCTTCCAATGTGAATTCCATCAGTGTTGGGACTATCTCCAGGTGCAATAGCGTTGAAGTTTGTAAATGTAATGTTGTTGCATCCCAAAACGTTCACATGGAAATTTTTGCTGTCCTTTGATGTTATGTCTCGAATGATGGTGTTGTTGAGGAAACCAAATCCAAAATTCTATGAAATAATAGAAGAAATAATTTGTGAGTTGAAATGCAAAAGAAAAATAGATAGTAAAAGGGTCAAATAGTTTGTAAATAATTGAAATATTAAAAAATGTAGACATTATTTACCATGGAAAGCTTCTTGCAGATCTTGGTTTCTTCACAATTATTGTCGTTCCAAGCAATTGCACCTTGACCATCAAAAGTTCCACCACCAGACAAGGTAAAAAAATTAATATAGGAAAATTTAATCCATTGAGCTTCTCCATCGAACTGATTTGGGTCTTGTGGTGCTAGAATTGTTCCATGAACTTGAAACTCAATAGGGGCCAAGCAAGGCCCTTTCAATTCTAATTGTTTTAAGTGGTATGTGCCTGTAGGAATCACAATTTTACTAGGGTTTGCTGATGCACATGCATCTTTCCAAGCATTTGTCAAAGCCTATTAGGGTTAAAATTATGAAAACCAAAATTAGATATAATCATATTTATTTGACCAATTTTGTATAAAAGACATATATATATCAAAATCTTACTTGAGTTATATCTCCATTAGGGGCTCCTCCATATTTTGATATATCAAAGACTCCAGATTGAGCTCTCGCAGAAGAAGAAACTTGCAATACCAATAAGGCAAATGCGATCATTTTCAGTTGCAAATCCATTTCTGTGTTTTCTGCAATTTCCCCTCCACATGTTTGCTTAAGAAAATATGTGTAATTTATAAATGATGAAATATTAGTTAGTATAACAATGCAAAAAACTTGTATATACTATATAAAGATTTTTATCTAATTATAAACTTTGATTTGGTTGGAACAATCTTTTTTAAGGAGTTTACCGACTGGTGCTGAAGATTCTACAAAAAATATGGCTTATTGTGAATCATGATTTGTAATTTTTTTTTTTAATAGTAAATTAGTTAATTGTACCTATATATTCTAACCTTAGGACGTTGTGCACAAACTAAAAAGTTTTACCTAAAATATTCACTTCAATTAATGAACCACTTATTTCGATGACCTCCTAAACAATCAAATATCTAAGAAAAGAACTACGTTATATATTTATATACTTTCCTTATTTTTTTAATTAATTTATTGATCATTCATGCAAATAAAATTTTATGCCATATTTACATTTAAAGTTTCAGGAATTATGTTAATTTCTTAAAAATATAATTAACGAAAAGAAGTAGTATTCTAAATCAATTATCTAATAACTATAGTAAATGAACAAAAAATAAAATTAATCAACTTTGAATTTCAATATTGACAAAGACTTAAATACATCTGCAATATTCTTCTCTTAAGTTTATTTTTGGGATATAGTCTAGCGTCTGTGTTTAGTCCTCTGGTGATAAAATCTGATGATAAATTAGATGGATGACACTTTCACTATTGCAATGTACAGTCAAATACTATTGCGCAATGTTGAGCTTTTCTATCACCCCCTTCAATAACAATGCCTCTTTCACTGCCTTATAAGTGCAATATACTTAGCTTATGTAGTAGATTGAGTATCTATTGTTGGATTTTCTCATTCCAAAAAGCCTTTTAAGAAGATATTTAAAAGAAAAAAAGTTCTTTTAACAACTTTTTGACAACGTGACGTGATTGGTCTGTTTTAAATATTTTTTTAAACATAAATTCAAATAAACAAATAAAGTAGTAACATGTATTCTGTTGTCCAAAATTTGTTCACAAAAATTATCAAAATATCAAGATCCTAATACAAACCCTAGTAACAGATGAACCAAATACAAAATGAAAAAGACGAACAAACAACAACAACAACGTACTAGAAGAAAAATCTTGTGAGACGATAATAAACTTGCAAATGAAAATTCAAAGAGAAAAGCAAAAAGTAATCGGAAAACTTTTGTTTAAAAAAGAGAGAGAAGAGAAGCTTAGACCATGAGAATTTTTTTTTTTCAATTATGAAGGAAAAAGAGAGATAGTGATGTTATAAGGAAAAAAGCGAGATATTTCACAGAATTCTGTAATTTCTTTTTTGAAATTTGCTTTTGAAGAAGGTATGGTTTGTGATTTTGTTTTCTTAAATTTGTTTAATACCCATGTTTTCTTAAATTGCGTCATTAATCAATAAATATCTTCTCTTTCAGTCTTCATCTTGTTCTATAGCTAAAAGTTTATCGAAAAATTCTTTGACCCAGCCAGAAATTCAAATCCAGTTGTTTTATTTCTGAGATTATTCATCGTTGTATGAAAATTTTTAATTTATGACCCAATATTTCTATTAGTTGAAGGGACTCATATGTTACGTTTTCTCTTCAAACGATTCGGTGTCGTGCTCTATGTTGTTTCATTCATCAAGGATTCTCTCCAAATGGTTACGTGCTCATTAGAGGACATAATGGAGGGTGCTGTTATAGCTTTGCTTGAGAATATACAAAAAGAAATACTAAAATTGTTTTGACCAACGAATCCTAAAATATTTAGCAGATAAGTATAGTCTTTTTTTCTTATTATTATAATATAATAAGAAGATACCTATGTGCTTCAAGTCAAACAATGAGTAGTCCAAGGACGGCAAATTGATAATATTGTTTGTTTTCAACGTAGAGAATGTCTAAATGGAGTGTTGGTGTTAACCTAGCAATCAATATCATAACATCTTCAGCAAGAGCAAATAATTCCGTGAGATTCTACCAAAGAAAAACTGTTGGATTCACCGCTTCAGAATTCGAGATTCCAAAAAAAACTTTAGGATTTACCATATGAAAGTAACATTGGCCTGCAGCTTAACTCATTCCAATATAGATATGAATACATGCTTTTTGATGTGAGACTTCCAACACACTCCAGCTCTAACCATGACTCTGATACCATATTAGAAAGTAATTTTAATCTAATTCAACCCTGTAAAACTGATTTGTAAAGTGGAAGTTTGCACTCACTTTATATATTATAATTTGGTTTTATCTCTAGTCGATATAAGACTTCCAACATTAAGAACAAAGGTGTTCAAGATAGAGAGATACAACTAATTACTGTAGCTTATATAGTATGTATATATATATATATATGAGCATTTTCTTTGATTGACTACTACTGCAATTTGGTGCTGGCTGTAAGTGGAAATGGAGCTGATCAATTTGCTGCTCTCACTGATCCTTTCAGTGTTGGTGTTATCAGTGCTGTTCTTGTTGTATCAAACTCGTTCTCCTAAAGCAATGGAAGGCATCCCTGGAAGCCTTGGTTGGCCTATTGTGGGAGAGAGCTTCTCATTCCTCTCTGACTTTTCAAGTCCCTCTGGGATCTTTAGCTTCATGATCAAGAGGCAAAAGAGGTAACAAATTAGTAACATCAAAACATGCAACTGAGTTTAGTTTTGCATCAGTATCAGTGTGAAAAGTCTGTACAAGTCACCTTCGTAATATTGTCTACAAAAGTCAAGAGTTTTCAACCATGTGGAAATTCATGATGGATTTCAGTATAAAATACCTTTACAAGTGTGTTCCAATCAAATTCATAGTTATATATAGGTGCTAAGGAGTTTCCAGGATGTTCTTTTTCATTGGTCACTTCTATTTTGTGACAGATATGGAATGGTTTTCAAGAGCTTTGTCTTGGGGAGGTTTACTATCTTCATGACAGGGAGGGAAGCAAGTAAGATATTGTTAACTGGCAAGGATGGTATTGTGAGTTTGAATCTGTTTTACACTGGCCAGCAAGTTCTGGGCCCCACCAGCTTGCTGCAAACCACAGGGGACGCTCACAAAAGGCTAAGAAGGCTGATTGGTGAACCTTTATCAATTGATGGACTGAAGAAATATTTCCATTTTATCAACACTCAGGCAATGCAGACATTAGATCAATGGGAAGGAAGGAAAGTCCTTGTTCTTGAAGAGGCTTCTACAGTTGAGTGGCACTAACTTTTCAAACAAAGAAAATTTCAAATTTAGCTATGTTATACATTCTTATTCCATACTAAGTATCTGAAATTTTGAATATTACAGTTTACTTTAAAAGTGATTGGACATATGATCATGAGTTTAGAGCCTTCTGGGGAGGAGCAAGAAAAGTTTAGATCAAATTTTAAGATTATTTCTTCCTCATTTGCATCATTGCCATTTAAACTTCCAGGGACAGCTTTTCATCGTGGCATCAAGGTAACAAAGTAGTACAAAACTTCAACATGGAAATAAATAGGTGCTTGGATTCAATCATTAAGATAACTTAACTCTCTTTCACTCTTATGCTTGCTATGAATTGTGTGCAGGCTCGAGATAGGATGTATGAGATGTTGGATTCTACAATTTTGAGGAGGAGAAGTGGCCAAGACTTTCAACAGGATTTCTTAGGATCCTTAGTTATGAAACACAGCAAAGAAGATGGAGAAGAAGATGAAAATAAACTCACAGATAAACAATTGAAGGATAATATATTAACTCTGCTGGTTGCAGGCCATGATACCACAACTGCTGCTCTTACTTGGCTCATTAAATTTCTTGCTGAGAATCCGATTGTTTTGGAAAAATTGAGAGTAAGTATTGAAGACCCTCTTCAGTCTTCTCCTTTCTGTGTTCAAAGATTTTAAAATTTAACTTCCTGAATTTTGCAGGAGGAACATAGACAAATTGTGGCCGAAAGAAAGATTGGAACAGATCTTACCTGGGCAGAAGCTAATAACATGCCTTACACATTCAAAGTGAGTAACAATAATTTTAGCTTTTAGGTAACTAATTGATCACCAAATTTCACAGCTCACCAAGATTATTTGTCATTCATATATATTTCAGGTCATCAGTGAAACTCTTCGAAGAGCCACAATACTACCTTGGTTTTCAAGAAAAGCATCCCAGGATTTTGAAATTGAAGGTATGGTATGCCAATACAAAATGGCCACATGTGTCTATATAAAGTGTTTTTCTTTGTGTTTATTCAAACTTTTGTTCTTTGAATGAGAATCATAGCTGCTGTTAAATTTTGCAGGTTATAAAATTAAGAAAGGTTGGTCTGTCAACCTAGATGTTGTTTCCATACACCATGACCCAGAAGTTTTCCCTGATCCTGAAAAGTTTGATCCCTCAAGATTCGATGTAAGTTTCTTCCTGACATGAGACATTGGTAATAATTTCTTCTTCTAAGGACCCCAAATTTGATATTTTCATTGAATTGCAGGAACCCGTGAGGCCTTTCAGTTTTCTTGGATTTGGTAGTGGACCACGCATGTGTCCTGGAATGAACCTTGCCAAGCTTGAAATTTGTGTCTTCATCCATCACCTTGTCAACAGATACAAGTAAGATTTTATCAGATTCTGAATGATCAAGAGAATCACATTGCACACAGAAAATGGACAATGCATCATTTTCCAAAACAACAATTATTACATTTTGCTATGTAACACAATTTTTGTATCAGGTGGAGACCTCTGGAGAATGAGAATTCTGTCCAACCAACGCTTGTAAGGATGCCAAAGAACAAATATCCTATTATGGTTGAGTCACTGTAACACGTTTGCTCTAGCAACTACAAACACGCAACAGAAGAAGAGACAGCAAAGAAAAATCTTGTATTGGAACAGAATCATTGTCTCTTTGTTCATACTTCATGGACAGAAATCATGCTTTGTGGCTTCTAAGGAAAGAAACTAATCCTCAAAGAATAATTTGCTTCTCGTTTTAATATGTAAGCAGATCTAGAACGGAAGTAACTGCAAATAATTGGGATCATTTTCAAATTTACAAATTCAAGTTAACTTTGTTTCTCTCCATGCTGATCATCATTATAATAATTATTTTTACTGTTATGCTCGTGCAATAGAGTTAGGCTAGACCAAAAAACAGGATTTATAATCTCAGGTATTCGTCTTTAAGAGTAAACAATCTTGCAATCTTTAGTTAACGTAAAGGCTTTTATTATCCATTCCAATACAAAATAACAATCGATTGGCTGGGATACTACAGTCTACCTGTTATCCAATATAAAAAATAAAAAGAAATTCAATCCATTATATGTCCCACCCACCCTATATCTATTTAAGAAATATTTGTAAATTTTTTAAAATTTATGGGTATAATGAATATTCACATATATTAAAATAACTTTTAAAATTTTAAAATAAAATCTAAATAAAATTTAAAAAAATTATAAAATATAATGTAAATTAAATTAAATATAAATTTAATTTTAATTTAATTAAATTTAATTCAATAAATTATAAATTAAATTTTAATTTTAATTTTTTAATGTAATGAATATTTTTTCGTGTAGATATATTCACCGCCAGTATGAATAATATGATATATATCTGTTCTATTTATAATTAAGTATTAAATTATTAATTAATATCTGAAATGAAATTTATCTAGAAAATAGATATTTTTTTTCACCCGGTACACACAACCTTTAACTTTAAGCTAAATCTAAGCTAAATAGAGTGCAAAGAGTTCACTAAATATCCAATATGGATGACGCATTTCCTTTCCACAATTCAATTTCTATTATAATAATTAGGCTTAATATTATTGTTGTCCCAATTTTTGTTAATTTTGTTCGAAATGGTCTTAATTTGTTTTATGTTTAATGTAGTCTTAAACATCGTAATTTATGTTTAATTTAGTCTTTTTTGCAAATGTTGTTTAAATCGTTAACAACCAAATGTCCAGCTGTGCAACAGTGAATGACATGTTATTTAACTACTAACATGGACACTTTAAAGCATAATGAGGTGGATTTATGGTTTTTGAAAGTGGATTCTAAATGACATGCCATTTATTTAATGAAACCCATACTTTTATGAGGGTGGATTCTTAAATTAGGGTTTCTACTTTTCTTTTGTGAAAGCCATAGTGACGTTGGAGGTTAAGTAATTTCTTCCCAATCTTGGTGTTTGATATCTTCGTGATTGATAAGCCATGTCTGCTTCCCAATCTTCTTCTTCTCTTTGCAATAGGTTGGGGCCACTGAAGTTATCATTCCGCACATGGTGGTGGTTCAATGGGGTAGAGATAATCCTCATTTGCAATTGTTGTGAGATGGAAGTCGTAAAAATGGCTAGAACTTCAAAGAATGATAGAAGATAATTTTGGGGTTGTCGTAACTACAAGGTCATCTGAATAAAAGCATTTTTAATTAAACCTTATTTTACTTATGTGTTGGTAATTAACATTAGGTTTGAATTTTTTGTTTTTGATGAATAACAAAGTGAGCCTGGTATTGGATGTGTTGTAACTATTTCAAGTGTTGCAATGAAGAAAATGTTGATGAAAGGGGTGTTATCATTGGGAGGCAAAGGAGGAAGATTTATGATATGGAGAACATAGTGAAAGCTTTGAAGGAAAGGATCAAATTATTATTAGTAGTGCTGTGTGTTGTTAGTGTAGTGAACATACTTATGTTGCGTGGGGTTTTAGTTTGATGTGTTGTGTGTGTTTTCGTTGAAGTGTTGATGTGTTTTAGGTAGCCCCAATGTTGTTTACTTTAGTGTTTTAAGTGCAATGAAGTTGATGTTTTGTAATGTTAAGGTTGGGCAATTGTCTTTTGTAATAAATGAAGGAATGAAATTTGTATTAGTTTGTAGTTGTTCAATATAGTCCCAATTTCAGTAAATTATGTGCGAACGTGGTCCATATGTTGATGACTGATGTGTGCATAAATCAAAGTGGTAAAAACCAAAATACTTATAACAATATATGAGCAATTGTAGAAATCAGAAAACAATATCTTTGCATCTCCTCATTCCAACGTACAAAACTACAAGAATTTCGCTGATTACTGAAGGTTTTTTACCGAAGGCCTTGGGGCCCTCGGTAAATATTGTTTTTTGACGGTCATAATGAGAATTACCGAGGGGCATGGTGAAATGTATTTACCAAAGGCCTCGAGAGCATTACCGAGGGGTTTATGGCCTTCGGTAAGAGGCTAGACGCCTTAAACTGAATAATTGGGGGTATTGTAGAAGGTCATCCCCAATTTCGTAAGACAATCCCCAATTTCGCGTGGTGCACCCCATTCTCTCCCTCTCCATTCCCGTCCCCAATTGAACTACCATTGTGCTTCCCATTATCTTCCTCTCCCTTTACCGTCTGTCCAGTGGCATTGGGTGGTTAGGGTTCACTTGGCAAACCTTCCCCGTAGTGGTGTTCAAGTGTTTCTTCTACCAGTGCGTTGACGTTGCTGTCAGAGGGTGGTCCGTTAACATCACTGCGTGTGGACGTTGCTGTCATGAGGGTGCTCCCGTGACGTGAGGGTTCCTGTCTTCATCAACGGAAGCTATTGGGAGACCATTGCGTCGAGGTATGTTCTCTATGTCTGAATGCAGTAGGTGTTGATGTCGCTAAATTAATCAATAAACCTGACAACACTTGCATTCCATGTGTTAGGGTGAGCTTGAGAAGGGCTTTGAATTGTTTCAAAAAAGGGATGAAGAAAGTATAGGGAGAATACGTGACCATTGACAAGCAAAGGAAAGCAAAAGGAAAGGTATGGGTACCTAAATTCGTATGGTCTTGGATGGTTTGGAACTGATTGTGAAGTATGTAAGGGTGTGCTCTTATCTTGACATTCAAATATTATCTAGTTGCATCACAAGTACCTAGCATATGTGAAAATATATTTGGACTGAGAAATTTGAGAATTCAGTATAATCCAAAACCATAGAACACTCTTGCTTGGCATGCTTGGCATGCTTTTGTTTAGCAGATTTTGGGGATTGAGCTGACACCATTAGGAAAAAGAATTGCGTATGCACGTGGTTATACTTAGGTCTTTTTCTACAGCAAAAAGTCTAACTCCTTCATTAATGATTATGAAAGCTATACTTGAATTTATATAAAACTTAATTGGACTTATAGGAGCATTATGGTTATGAAAATAAGTTGTGGATTCTTAATTCATTAAGTTTTACAACAAAGCTTATATATAATTTTTGATAAGTTTTACAACAAAGCTTTATATCCAAACTATTGTCAAGGGCTGTTTCAGGTTCCCTCAAAGCATTTCTGTCTTTCGTTTGATTCTACTTTACTATGATGCATTTTGTTTCATCTTATGATTCCTGATGTATGATGGTTCACCACCATATATATTTAATCATATATTAGATATTATATATGCTTCATAGATATTTGGTAGATTGGATGTAATTCAATTCTGTGTTGACATACAAAGGAGTGTTAAAGGAATTTTTAAATACACTTCCATTTGATGTGTTAGGGGTGATCTTTTAAAGGAGTTTGAATTGTGGCCAGAAAGGGAGGAAGAGAGTCTACGGAGGAGACTTGAGCAGTTTAGGAAAGAAAAGGCAAAGGTATGAGAACATAAATTGAAATTACATGATTAGGAATTATATTACAGTTGTTGTTTTAGAATAAAACTCTGCATAAAACCTTTGTTGTCTTTGTTGTAATTTCTACATTCAAAACTTGGCTTTTTGAACTTGTTTTGCGATAAATCACTTGCTGGCATGAATAAAACTGTCATGGTTTTGGTTTTAAATAAATTGATGCTTTTGTGGATTATGGGTTGCTGTTATGTGAGCATATTATGGGTTGCTACAACTGGATGTATGTCTATTGTTCATGGATTAGTTTGATGTATGTAGATGTTGTATGATAGTTAGATGAAGTAGTGGACTATCACTACTCAAACCTCAGAAAAGGTGTACTACAATTGCAAACTGCAATAAAGTAGGAAAATAAACTTCAAATAAACAATCCTAACAAGTTTAGAATGGTAAAAACTACCTAATTAAGAACTCACACTACAAAAAATACCTAAAACTCAAAATATGACAACTTAGAACCTAAAAGTAGTACGTAGAATACACTAAAAGTGCAAAAAATGAAAAGTCTCTTAAAGTACTCACCAAAACAGTAAACTAACTATCTGCACAACTTTTAAAAGTTAAAAGAAAGATAAAAATGAAGTCTCAATTGAAAAATAACAAGAAAAATATAATTTGACTATTGAACACCTATAAATAGACTAAAGTAGGTGAGAAATTCGAAATTAACCTAAATTAGCCTAAGAATATGTAATCTTCATATCCTAACAAGTTTAAATTAGTAAAATGAATGTAAGAAAGATGTCAAATTGGATCAAGTACCTAAAACTTAAAATTGGACTCCTTAAAACGTAAAAATGTCTACTAAATAGGTGAGAAGTTGGCAATTAGACNTAATGTACATTATTTTTAAGTAATGTTAACATCCTAACAAGTCTAAACTAGTGGAATGGAGTTAGGAAACTTGTCAAAAGCAAAGAATAATCTCAAACTCAAAGTTTGAGTATTTAGTACCTAAAAAGTTCACTTAAAGGCTTAATACCACTTTTGGTCCCTTGTTTGGAGGGTTATGTTCAATTTGGTCCTACCTTTTTATTTTTGTAACAAATGCTCCCACCTTTTAAAAAAACTGTTCAATTGAACCCTTTTTGCTAACGGCGTAAAAAATTTAACAGTTGAACTACCACGGTGTCAATTTTAAATTTAAAAAAAAAAATTTAAACATCATCTTCATCTTCCATTTCCAACGTGAATTTAGATTATTTTTTTGCAGAGAGAAATAGTAACTGATGATTTCGTTCCCAATGAGGATGTAACGGATGCGGGTCTTGGGGAGGAAGGCTGCGACGTTCGACGACACCCATTTGTCGGCGAGGGTCTGGTAGGAGGAGATGTTGGAGATGAGCTCGTTGGGCACCATGACAGAGACTTGGAGGCGAGTGTGCCGAAGCGCGTGGAGGATCATTTGGTTGGCGTCGTAGAGCTTCACGCGCTTGGTGTGAAGGGATGTTAGAAGGGAGACTGATTCTCGGGGCGGCGAGAGGTTGTCGCCGAGCTGGCCGTAGCATATTCCGTGTTGCTGGGAGAACGTTGCAGCTGTGAATAAAAATTAGAAAGATTGTGTTTTGAAAGAAGATTGTGTGTGCAAAGGAAGCAGAAATACTGGGGTTGCTTACTTGAAACGGTGAACAATGAAATGGAAGATAGTAACAGTGGAATGAGAAGAAGCATAGCCATTCTTGTTTTGGCTATGGTGGTTTCAGGGTTTGGAAAAAGGAGACTTATTTTTTGTGTTGTGTGCTTCTCTCCACCTTGAACTATGCGTGTGAGAGTCTGAAGAAGCTAAAATAACCACAAAGAAACAATGTTGTTTGTTGGTGAGGGAAGAAGCCAAAGGTTTCTCTAGGGAAGGTAAAATGGAAGCTGTATTGCACAGAGAGAATATAATAGATGGAATGAATGCTTGAAATTGGTGAGATTGTGTGGGAAGACCAACTTTGATACGGGGTTTAAGAAAGACAAGGATCATTAATGGGTTGAAGAATTGCACCCATTGTATGAAAATGGGGGAATAATTATCTTTTTCTCAGTTACTATTTCTCTTTGCAAAAGTTCACTCGAAAGTGTGCAAATGGAAGATGGAAATGGAAGATGGAAGATGGAAATGAAAGATGAAGCTGATGTGTAAATATATATATATATATATATATATATATATATATATATATATATTTTAAATTCAAAATTGACATAGTGGTAGCTCTACTGTTAAATTTTTGACGTTCGTTAGCAAAAAAGACTCAATTAAACAGTTTTTTCAAAAGAGGAGAATATTTGTTACAAAAATAAAAAAGTAAGACCAAATTGAACATAATTCCAAAACAAAGGACAAAAACGATATTAAACCATAAATAAATGTCAAAAAATGATAACAACATAAATAAAACAAATATTAGACATTTAAAAAAGAAAACTTACTTTTTGAGGGATAGATAGAGAAGGAGAGGTGGTTTACAAACAATTACATAAATAAAAGTTAAACCACCTATATAAGATATAATAAAGAAGAAAATAAATAGAATAACAACATATATAATAACTAAAAATTAAAATTAAAACCTTGTTAATGTTATATTTCTTTCATCATCTCTGAAAATAATCTTTCTAAGTTTTGTTGTTTCTAAGACCTTATATATATAATAACTACTTTTTTTATGTGAACTTTACATGATGTACCATAGACTAATTAAAAAAGAAAAGAAAAATAACTAAATTATTATTCTTCTCTTTTATGGATCACTATGCCACACCATAAACATAGTACAGAACAACCTTTTTTTTTTTAATGCTTTTTCTCTTCTTAATCTTGCATATGCATACAGCGCCACAACTCATGTGAGGAATCTCTAGACCCGTCAATAAATACCTTTGCACTATTTTACTTTTCACGTTAACATAACACAACATTCACTAAAACTACCACTAGTTTCATTGAATTTGTCTCTTCAACAAGTAAAAAATATTTTACTCAGATATATTCAGTAAATTGATAGCTACTTATTTGAATATTAATATAATTCTCGTAACTTTAAATGAAAAAAGAGAAGAAATAGTTAGGTAAAAGTAAAACTATCGTAAATAGCAGAGTTTGAGTAAAATTATACAAGTAAATTACATAGACTTTTAAAAAGATCAAACAAATATAAAAACAGTAAACAACAGCAGATGAAAGAAAGAAAAGAGTACAATGAAAATTTCGAGAGTAGAATATAAGAGACAAACGAATCGGAAAGATTTTTCTGACAGATTTCTAAGCCGCATGAACGAATCTACAATTTAATTTTCCAGTGCGAATGCCATAGAGCATCACAACGCCTCAATGACGAACACAATGCTCAGCCCAAACAAAAGAAGAACAACATGAAGATGGTGGAGGAAAGGGGATTAAGGGAAAATATTTCTGATGAAGTTTTAGAGAACGAGAAAATAAAGACAAAGAACGATAAAATGAAGGCACAGAGCGAGAAAATAATTTGAGGAAATGAAGGCAGAAAGCGAGAAAATAGGATTTGAAGAAAATTAGAGAATATGAAAAATATTAAGGCAGAGGAAAGGCGCGAGGCAGATAAATATTTAGGAATTACTTAAAAATATTTAGGGCAGTTATGTTAAAATGTCGGAAATATTTCAGGGTTTCTATCACTCAATACTTTGAATCTTTTTTTTTCCACTATATGAAAATTGTAAAACAAATGAACTTTTCTTATAGAGAATCGTTTCCAATAAAGAATTTGTATTCTTTGTCATTTTCAAACTTTCTTTGTAAATTAACTTTTAATTTTCTTACATTCTTAATTTATTTCAAAAAATTATCCTAAAATTTTAAAATTTACAACTCTAATAATATAATTATAAATAAAATAATAACTTTATCCATATAAAAAAATTATCCAAAAGAAATAAAATTCATATATAAACAGTTGTTATCTATAGAATTTATCATAAATAAAAATTGTACAGAAGTGATGTAGCTAAAATAATTACCAATGAGTCATTAGGTGAAAAAACACTAACCACTTATAACATTATATTTATTGCATGGATAAAATAAAAGAAAAATTAAATTAAAGTTTTGTCTCCCAAAATCCCCATTGTGTTAAGTCCAGTAACACCCACTAAATTCTGGAACCAACACTCCTAGTTCTCCAAAAACCAGTACTCCTGGTCCTCCAAAAGCATTGACTTTGGAACCTTGACACTCATTCACAAAAATACCCTAAAAGGAGTATCAAAAACCCCAATCGAACCTTATGCCAAAGTTGTTTTTGAAAATGTGATTCAAATGATTTTGGCGTTGATTTGAAGGAAATCCCGTTAGTGTGATGATTTCGTGAGTTTTCTGCAAACAGGTAAGCGTCTTTTTGTTTTCGCTAGGGTTTTTAGTTTTCTAATTTCAAGGCACCACAATATGATTTTCTTGTTGGCCTGCTTCTTTCTTTTCTTTCTTCCCTTTTTGCTTAGATGGTTTTGTTTGATGGCCAATCATTTTGTAGGAAGAGCTTTGTCGACTCCTCGGCATATTAGTTTGATTTGGCCAATGTTTTGGGTCTGGTTTTATTGGTTTTTGAACCACTGTGAAGTTTTCCAGCTAATCTCTTGAGTGATACTTGTTTAGTTTGGATACCCTGAATGACACAAGTACTCAATGTTTTACTTTGTGCTTGGACAACATTGTGTCAGGGTCAGATTGGGATCCCACACTTTGAATGGCTTGCGTGGAACTTTTCATAAGTGTTGTTAGCATTCATGACCATGTTTGCCATCTCACATAAGTGTTTAAGATTATGATCCAACTCTTTTATAGTAACTGTTTTGGTAGATATTTTGTGGGACCGAGGCACTAACTTTTTCTGACGTGATTTTATCGCTTTTCGATGTTTGAACTGGGTTGTTCGCTTGTCTTCTTTACTCCTGGTCGCACGGTCGCCTGCAATCTTGGCTGTTCGGTGATCTTCAAGCCTTGACCGCTCGTCCGCCTTCCCGATGGAGAGGGGGATGTACCTACAAAAGGCACTCTGATGCCCAAGTTAGACATGTATTGAAGAGCCTCAACTCTTGATTTGAATATTTGAGAATATGCGTTGTGGAGTGTAAGTAGAATGTGAATGAAGTGTGATTGGAAGATACTTAGCTTGTGGCCCTGAATCTCTATTTATAATTTGTCTCATGGACCTTGAACTGATATAAGCCCAATAAAATATAAACAAACTTACCTGAAAATCTGGTTAGTTGCTAAATATCTTTAAATAGATATTCTTGATTATCTTATATCTTTAATACGATATTTTATATCTTTAATATATATCGTAACCGATCGGCCCTGATATCATACTGTACATTATGCCCCCCAAGTCCGAGTTAATCGTTGAATTTAGCAATGATTAACTATAGGACTTACGAGTTTGAGGAAGACTGCTTTTGTTGTACTGGGGAACGTGCTTTTAGGCGTTTGTTCATCTCTAAACCGAACGGCGAGAGATATACCTTGGAGGCTGAATGACCGAGATTCTGTTAAGTTGGATGGCTGAATGCCTGTGAGGCCGAATGGCCGAGTACTTGTAAAGCCGAATGGTTGTATGACTATGAGGCTAAATAGCCGAGTACCTGTAAAGCCAAATGGTTGAATATTTGTGAGTGAGCGTTCATCGGGGGAATGCCTTTGTCGTTTGGATGATAGTCCTTAGGGACTGTCTTTGATTTATAGTCCATGAGGGACTGTCTTTGATTTATAGTTCATGGGGGACTGTCTTTTGCCATGTAGGGTCGAATGATTGAATACCTTTGAGGCCTGATAGTCGAGTTCCTTTGAGCCGCATACCTGCCGGGATTGAAACTTCTTTTCCACATAAGTTAGAGATTATGTATCAGGGAGTGTTTGGATGTTAGCCTTTCTACCTGCTCGGCTACTCACCTGGGTAGGGTATCATGTGTTTTTATCATCTTGTGATTATGACGTTGATCCTTGTGACTGGGCAAGGACTTTGATTCTTGTGATTGAATGAGGCCCTAGGCCTACAAGGAATTTAATCCTTGTTATTGAGCAAGGACTTTGATCCTTGTGATTGAATGAGGCTCTCAGGCCTACAAGGACTTTGATCCTTGTTATTGAGCAAGGACTTTGATCCTTGTGATTGGGAAAGGGCTTTGATCCTTGTGATTGAATGAGTATGCCACAGATGAGCTTGTGACTGCTTTAAAATATGAAGAGTATAGACGAAACCATTTGGTTGAGATGTAATTGCTTTAAAGTCTTGTGGTCTACAAGATATATAACATTAAAGATATGGTCAAGATCTGATTGCTTTAGAGATCTGCCAGATATCAGATATATAATATTGAAGATATAATTGAGACCGATCGGTCGAGATCTAGCCGCTTTAATAATGTGCTAGATATATTATATTGAAGATATAATTGAGACCGATCGGTTGAGACGTAAATGTTTTAGAGTCTTGAGACGTGCAAAATATTAAAAAAATATAGGTGAGACCGTTTGATCTGATCTCAATTAAAGGCGTTTAAGGGGAAGAAAATCTTTTCTCCGAACAGATGTTGAACACACTTGTTTCGTGTCAAATAACTTTTTAATCAGCAAAGATGTACAACGCTTGTCCCGAGAAGCGGACCATATAGATTCTCATCAACAACCAAGCTGTTTCTTTAAAAACTCTTTGAAAAGTTTGGAGACTTCTTCAGATTGTGGTGATTTAATGTTAGAAGTAAGGTCTGGCCCGACCTGCAACAATTCGTTCTAAAAGCCATTCCTTTGCAATTCAAACGATCGAATACATATGCCCTTTACATACCCAGGCTATTAAAAACCCTCAGGCAGAATATGAAATCGCTTGGAGCTTCTGTTTCATCTAGAGGTTACAACTAACCCAATCAGCTCTGGACGATGTGGTAAACGATGGGGATGAAAACTTTTCCGAAACCCTACCCCTCTCTTCATCGGGCAAAGGGGGAAACCATTGTGTCGGTGATATCCTGCACAAAAGATAAGCGAGGAAAAATACTACTTTTTTGTTTTGCATAACTGGAATTATTATTTTGATTGCCACCAGATTTATTTGTGTTTATGAGGTCTTTCGATTTCATTAGAGAATTGCCAAGCTTTGTGGCGAGACTCGCTCCCATAGAGATGTTGGGCGTATCAGACGGTCACTTGTTGACCTTTTCTGTCTCCCTTGCTTTGACATGCTTATCTGGCGGGACAACGGTGTACACTAGTTGGGAATCTTTCTCTACTAAAAGTCTGTTATTGTCTGCCCGACAATTTTTCGGTCATCGATGCCCTGTGAGATCAATCAAAAGTAGAAAATAGTGAGATAATAAAAAAGGAACACGAGCGAAGAAACGGTGTTTGCCGTCAACGACGTTGAAATTGGTCATGCGGCGCTAATGGTTATGGAGGTCGAGCCGCTCGGTGCGGAAGCTAGACCGAACGGTGTGGTCATTGACAATGTTATCGCCATGGATTGTCTGATAGGGGTTGCGGGTTGCAGGATGATGTGGAGGTTTCGTACAACCATTGGTTTGTTTCATTCAGAGGGTTGAAGGGTTGTTCCCTGACAAAGAGTCGATGATGGCAAGGATCCGGTTGGAACCTTCGAGGAGTGCCTTTGCTCTCAGCAATAGGGTGTGGTTGTCGAGTTGTGATCGAAGGTCGCATGTCGCTAGGATTCGCTGGTGTGTTTTTAATGATGTTGTAGCCGTGGAGACGACTGTTGGGTGGAAGCTTATTGACCCTGGCGGCGGCAAAGGAGAAGGATAGGCTCAGTAGTCTTAACTGCGACTATAGGAGGCGCAATGAGCTGTAGGGATGTTGATGATGGTGTAGCGCTGCATGACGGCCTTTGGTTTGGAGAAGGAGGTTGGTCTGAACAATGTTGTTATCGCGGGTGAGGGTGGCTTGACCGAACGGCGCGACTGTCATCGTCGGCTATGGGGACACACGGCGGGTTAGTTCCGTCGAAGGTGAATGGTTGTTGTGGATGCGTAATGGAGGTTGGGTCACCCCGTAGTGAATTCCACACTCGAACGAGAGGGCGATGGTCTGATGGCATAGTTTGGTTTGCACGTAAGTGACAATGCAAACTGGAGATGCAAGTGTTGTCGCTAGTCAAAGGCGACGCTTGTCCTAGCCAAGGTAGTGGTGGAGGATGATCTCAGCAGTGTGGTGAAAGTCGTGGCCACCTGGTGGTGTTTATGATGAAGGGTGCATCGCTTATAAAGAATGTGGAAGCAGTAGAACTGTGGTAAAGAAGTATTGATTTCAAGCAGAGACTCGATTCTACCGGTAGAAGTTGAGATTTTGCTTTAGGAGAAGAAACGGAGATCGTGCCGGTCTCGTTGAAGCTCTGGCTGCGAGATTGGCTGTACGGGCGACGTGAGACGTGAGGGAACACAGTTAACATCTGGCGGCAGACATCGCGAAGAATCACAAAAAGGGGTTCTGAGATCATCAGCGCGTCGGATGTCTCAGTTTTTTCGCAAAGTTGCGGATTAATCCTGTCAAATGTAATCCTGGACATGTTTCTTCTGTTATATTTCTGAAACCATCTTCTTCGAAAGCTTTGTGGTAGGTTCGGGAGTGATTCCACTGGAGAACTTGGCGGACAAATCAATCTTCCTGGATCGTGACATGGTTGTTTCCTCCAAATGGACAGAATAATTGGGGTGTAGACGTCGAGATTAAAAGGGGCGGTGGAAGAAGCTCCCTCTACGTTTGTCGTTTTTCTCTTCACTTTAAGAGACAAGGAGAGACGAACGGTGTGGTCGTTAAATTCTCATATGGTGTCTGTCGGTCAGTGCACTAAGACACAGTAATACTTGTCACTGATGAAAACGTTTTGTTTCGGTGTAAATTTTAGGGACCGAGACGCTAACCTTGGTGACGTGGCTTTACTGTTTTCTGGGACTTGGATTGACTGGATCGCTCGCTTTTCTTGGATCTTGATCGCTCGCTCTCCTTCACCCTTGACCGTTCGGTGACCTTCAAGCTTTGACCGGAGGGGGAGGTACCTGCAATGACACTCTGCGCCCAAGTTAGGCGTATTATAGGGGAAGAACCTTAGTTCTTTATTAGAAGGATTCTCAGTAGGAGAGAGCGAAATCTCTATTGATGTTTGTCTTTATTGATATGGGGACGTACAGTAATGACATGAATTGGTGAGTAATCTCTTGATTTTGCAATATCACCTAGGGATAGGGATAGGACGATCAATTGCGCTAACTTTTATTTATAATGCGGTATTAATTACTAGGGGAGGCTAGGGATAACAAGCTAGTAGTTAATATTAGGCCCTTTTCGCCGAGGGATCGGGTTAAAGGGAGGCTAAGAAAGTCGCATAACAATTGAATCAATCTAATATTCAAGGGTAGTATGTAAAAGAGAGCGGAATAGATGAAATTGTTAGTACCCAACAACTTCATTCATCCATTGTTTTCGTTTGTCAATTGAATCAACTTTATCTTTGTATGTTAATATAGTTTGTTCTCAAAACCAGTTTATTAAATTTTATTTTTCAAGTCTTATTATTTTAATTCACGCGAACGAGAAAGCCATACGAGTCTCTTGGTAAAAACGATACTTGGTCTTACCATTTATATTACTTGTACGATTTGGTACACTTGCCAATTTGTCAACAGCTGCGTCAAAGTGGAACTCGATCTTATGCCTAAGATCGAAGCCGGGGTCCCACATCCCTAAGGGCAACGACCGTTCTTCAGCCGGTTCACCAGTCTCGGTCACGGTCTTCTCTTTACCGGATACACTGGCCGCCCCTTCAACCCGGACGACCTTCCTTTTGCGCGTCAACCCTTGCTCAGGAGAAGGAGGGGCATCCTCCACGTACACGATCGTCAAGGGGTTCGAAGACGCCCCAGTGGATCGACCGGTTGCAGTGCCAACCTCTTTTTTGGCAACCCGAGATTGCCTAAACCAATCCTTCTTCGGAGCCATAATTTCTGCAAAATTTCACAAATACTCATCAATTATATTCAATCAAGCAAGAAAAGATGTTCAGCAATGAAACCTACCAGACACCCTCGACTCAAGGTCGTTGAACTTCAGGCAATTCACTATCTTCCTCGAGGAAAATGGACGAGGTAACTTGACCAACTCATCCAAGTTCCTCCTCTCAACATTAGTCATATCCTCAAGGGGCCAAGAAGTTAACGTTCGGGGGGTTTTGGTCCAATACAAGGGAAATCTGGGCCTACCATCGTCGTTCAAGAAAAACGGCCTACCCATCTTAGTAATGGACACTTTGAAAATTTGGTTTTTAAAATCCTTATACGACTCGACAAATAAGTTCAAAATGACGTTCTTTGCCATCAAACTTAGGGAGACCCAACCTTTCTTGACACTAGGACGACTTTTGAAGAAAAACAAGAATATTTTGGCCGTTGGTTCGATGCCCAAGGCCTGACACAACACACTGAACGCTTGGATGTATCCCCAACTGTTTGGATGTAATTCGGAAGGAGCTACATTCAAATATTGCAGAACCTCCATTTGAAATCTTGTAAACGGAAGTCTAATGTACATATCATAGAACAAACATAAATAAAAATAAAAGCAATTCTCTCCGACAACGTCCTCCCCATGGAAGACTCGCTCATCCTTCCTACAGGCAATTAATTTTAGGGCAACATTATACCCTAGGGTTCGAAGAACACAGTTAGTCTCCACCCATCCTGACATTATTTCCTTATTTACAAAAATGGTGTACTGACCACCAACCTCACGAGATGCCCATGAATAATCTACCGGAGAAGATGAACAATCTTGCCCCGGGTTCTCCACTTCGACTCCCTCACTAACAAAAACCCTATCTCTGCTCAACAAAGACTCAACAGATCCTACAACTCTCGGTCGAACATCCAGTGAGTCACTACACTCCTTATCCTCACTATCAGATAAAGAATGAACAGGGGAAAAGGAAGCCATTGTTACCTGAGAATGAGAGAGTGACACAGTTTGGAAAGAAGACACTTGGGCAGAGCAAGAACCTCTTAAGAGAGACGACGAAGATGAATCAGAAATGCTGAATGATGGTTCATTTCAAAAACTGCTTTTACTAAAAGCGTAGAGCTGAAGAAACCATCACGACATCTGCACCATTGGATGCACAGGAACTAATGACTCTTATTTGGTGACTCTACACTTCCCCAACGTGGGAAAAACTACTTACATTTTCGAGGATCAACGACAACACAATTGTGTCGTTTCCAAGTCACTCACAGAACCAAACAGGTCTGTCTAACTACCTAGCACGCACGCATCCAAAACGAACGGTATTCACACCGAACAACACATACACTCATAAAAGTCCTTCAGTCAACCAAGGTCCACCACCTTCTTTTAACCTCGGACTTGGGGGATGATGTACGGTAGTATATTCTGACGACCGGTCTGACGGCCAGACACATCAACGTAATGACCGGCCAAACCGAGCGGACCAGCCTACCAATTAAATGGGCCGAATTATCAAATTGGTCCAACTTTATTGGGCTCAAGGCCCATCAAGTCACAAATATGAATAAATGAACAATATCATATATCACGTATCAAATAATATCCCAATAGAGATATATCAGGTAAGTTTGTTTGTATTTTATTCTGTTTATATTATATTCTGTTGATCTCATATCAATCCAAAGCCTATAAATAAAGAACTAAGGGCTCCAAACAAGGTACGTTCACATTCTCTCATACTCATATTTTCACACTGACTAAGTATCATCGTATCTACGATAACCCTCTCTCCATTCTAAGCATCAACTTGCTGAGGATTGAGGGTCCTCCATTACCGACATCTAACTTGATCGTCAGAGTGCCTTTACTGGTACCCCCTCTCGGGTAAAGATCGGAATTTGACGGACGGTCTGAAGAACGAACCGCGAAGGTATTTGAAGATCCTGTACCAGAAGGAAGCAGAGTCACGTTATCGAAGTTAGTCCTTGCGGTTCCAAAAATACCTACCGAAACAATAGGTAAAAAAAAATAGCAATTATTGGTCCTATATGACCCATTATTTGTGGGATTCTAAAAATGTATAAGTGTTGCAAATAATGATTTAAGAAGAAACGTGACAATTAAGTGGTAGATATAATTCTATTGGTACTTTAAATCAAATAAAACTTTTCAAGAAAATTTTTCTTTAAGTTGTTATATGCCACCAAATAAGCAATCTAAAATAAATAGTATATATATATATATATATATATATATATATATATATATATATATATATATATATATATATATAAAGTTATTAATGTATAGGTTCGAGTCACTTGGCTAATTTCATTGTGTATTGTGACTAGACATATGAATAAAAATATTTGTTAATGGGTTAAATTACTTTTATATCTCAACTTTTCTCGTGTTATAATTTGATGTCTTTAAATTTTGTATGAATATCTAATATCTAATATATATAAAATTTTGTCTCTAAAGTAATTCTTTTATTTTTTAATTAATGGTACTGTACATAATAAGAGTAGTTATTTTTAGGTTGAAATTTGCATATTTAATAATTGTTTCGGTAGGAATTTCAGGGACCGAAAGCACTAACCTCGATGACGCAATCCCCCTTCCTTCTGATGCGAGATCTCCAATTGCCTTCGCCGTCCGTTCTTCAGACCGTCCGTCAGACTCCAATTTTTGCCCGAGAGGGGGTGATACCTGTAAAGGCACTCCGACGATCAAGTTAGATGTCGGTGTAGGAAGACCCTCTGTCCTCAACAAGTGGATGCTTAGAATGGAGAGAGGGTGAAACTCAATCAAGTGTGAGAGTATGAGTGTGAGAATCAGCGTAGAGTATGCTAAATTGTGCGTACCTTGTTTGGAGCCTTTTGCTTCTTATTTATAGGCTTTGGATCGATATAAAATCAAAACGACAGAATAAAATATAAACAGAATGAAATATAAACAAACTTACCTGAAATATCTCTGTTGAGATATGATTTAATACGAGATATATGATATTATATGATACTGTTCCTTTATTCTCGTGTGTGACATGATGGGCCTTGAGCCCAATAAAGTTGGATCAGTTTAATAATTCAGCCCATTTAACTGGTAGACTTGACCGTTCGGTGTAACCGGTCGTTTGAGATATACTACCGTACAATAATTATATTGGTTATAGAAAAACACTTAAAAAATTAGAAATATTATTCGATGGAATCGATATTAATGTATTATTAACTAATTAGCTAGTCTACGTGTTACTTTTGTTTTTCCTACTACTTATTTCAATATTGTTTTAAAAAGAATAAACTCCTTTATGATATAGGTATGGTTAAAATAATACAGAAAAATTAGTCATATGATATAATACAAATAAATAGAGCTGTCAAAACGAGTAATTCAGTTTGACCCGGCCCGGTTCACCACGGGTTGGTCACTTAGTGAGCCAATCCAACCCGACTCATTTATTAGTGAGTCAGAAAAATCTGAACCCGACTCGATCCACCACGGGTTGGTGGGTAAACGGGTTGACTCAGTAGTCCATTTAATTACAATTTTTTTAAAATAAAAAATATTACAAACTTTCTATATTCAAATTTAAACAAATTTGACTCCCAAGAAATTATGTTAAACTCACAATTCAAAATAATAATAAAAAGTACAATATAATCCAAATGTCATCCAAAAACAAACACAAAAGACATACAGAAACACCTGTTCCTTGAAGAATTTCAGTGAAGAAGTGAGAGTGACAACACCGTAAATGAGAACAAGTTCCGTGAGAGTGATTTGTGAGAGTAGAAGTTACTCTTTTGGTATACACAGTAAGTGAATGATGTATTTTATTTTTTAGGGTTTCTTAAATAAAATAATAAATTAAAAAAATAAAATTACGTAGGTGGGTTAGCAAGCCAACCTAGCCCAGCACGGGTTCAACCCGTATGAATCGGGTTGAAATCTGACCTGCATAAAAAAAAATCAATTTTTTCAAACCCAACCCGACCTAAACTCGTAGTGAGCCAGATTAACTCACGAGTTATGACCCATTTTGACGGTTTTACAAATAAGTCACAATTTCCTTCATTGCTTGTCTGGTAGTGAATATTCTAATTAATTTGTACTGCAACTCAATTGATATAGACTAAAAGTTTATTTGATAAAAATGTCAAAAATAAAATAAAATAACTTCTAGAAATGAATTAGTATTTCTACTCTTTCCTTAAAAGTAATTTAAAATGAAAAGATAAGTTTATATAAAAATTTTAAAAAACTAAAAAATTATGAACTGTAAAAGAGAAAGATAACAATATAAAGAGAGAGAAAAAATCGAAAGAATATATAAATGTGAAAAAAAAAACATAGGTAGAAACGGTACAACCTTTATAAAAAATATAAAACAGAGAAAATTTAAAAATTATATTTTAAAACACGGTTTCATCCTCTTTGATAGTTTGAAGTGGTGTTTAAAAAACATTAACTTTTGATATCGTAAAATCGTGTTAACATGATTTATCTATTTTATGTACTTTTTCAAAAATTTGTCGATATCAATAAATTTGATAAAATATTTCATCCTTTTTATATAAAAAAAAATAAAAATCAAGTATTTGCTAACAGTATCATTCACTCAAAGCTTGTAAAATACATTTTAAACGGAGAAAAATAAAAAGCGAAAATTGAAGAGACGAAGCAGAAAAGTCAAAGTTGACAGAGTATGTAAACGGTCAGAAAATTAACGTTTGCGTGAGACATGTGTTGTTGAAGTGAGACATGTGTGATTGAAGTTGATTGCGTGAGACATGTGTTGCTGAAGTATGAAGATGGGTCCACGACACAATTAAAGCATAACTTGCGCACATCCTGTTATGTTATGATCTCCCATATATAGTGTTCAACACAATCTATCAAACCACACAGACTTGAGAAAGTTAGAAGTAATGGAGTTATGGATGAGATGCTTCCTTATCTTTTTACTTTTTCATTTTTCATCTTCTCATTCCTTATGCCACCCTTATGACGCCTTTCTCTTGCATCATTTCAAGAACTCCTTTACTATTATTACTGATTATAGTTGTTATTATCCAAAGACAGCAACATGGAAAAATGAGATAGATTGTTGTTCTTGGGATGGAGTAACCTGTCATCCCATCTCCGGTCATGTGATCGGTCTCGACCTTTCCTGCAGTGGCCTTTCTGGCCAAATCCATCCAAACAGTACACTTTTCCTTCTTTCTCATCTCCAATCACTCAACCTTGCTTTCAACTTTTTCTATCCATCTCATTTTCCATTTCTCTTTGGTAAATTTGCCAGCCTTACATACCTTAACTTATCTACTTCTTCCTTCCAAGGTCAAATTCCTTCCCAACTCTCACACCTTTCCAAATTATCCTCCCTGGATCTTTCTGGTAACTATGGTTTAAAGTGGAAAGAAGGCCCTTGGAAGAGACTACTCCATAATGCAACAGATCTTAAAGAGCTTGTTCTGGATGATACAGACATGTCTTCAATTTCAATCAAGATTCTCAATTTGTCTTCCTCCTTAGTCACTCTTAGTGGAAAGAAGGCCCTTGGAAGAGACTACTCAGCTAAGAGAAAACTTGACATATGGTATCTTTTGTTTACCAAATCTTCAACACCTCGATCTTTCATATAATCCGTTCCTTCAAACCCACCTTCCAAAAGTTGGTTGTAGCACTACTTCTCTTAATATCTTAGATCTTTCATATTCTAACTTCCAAGGGTCAATTCCTCCCTCTTTCTCTTACTTCTCACATCTTACTTTCCTAGACCTCTCATCTAANTCTCTTGTGGATTCAATCCCTCCCTCCTTCTCAAACCTCTCACACCTTACTTCATTATTCCTCTCACATAACTCTCTTGTGGATTCAATCCCATCCTCACTCCTAACCCTTCCACGTCTCTCTCTTCTCAATATCCATGGTAATAATCTTAGTGGTGAAATCCCGAATGTTTTTCCTCAGGCAAACAAATTTAAAGAATTGTATTTCAGTGGTAACAATTTAGGAGGTGAGCTACCATCAACACTTTCAAATCTTCAACATCTCACTCTCTTGGATCTTTCCAGAAATAAATTCAGTGGTCAAATCCCAGACGTGTTTGTCGGGCTAACCAAATTGTCAGCTCTTGATCTTTCGCAGAACAATTTTGAAGGAAAAATCCCATCTTCATTGTTTGACTTAACTCAACTTTCTGAACTGATATTTTCTTTTAATAAATTACAAGGTCCATTGCCCAAAAATATAACAGGATTTTCAAATCTAGTTAGCTTATCATTAGATAACAACTTGCTGAATGGGATAATTCCTTCATGGTGTTTTTCTTTGCCGTCTTTGCTGAATTTAGATTTGTCAACAAATAAGTTCACAGGGCTTCTAAGTTCAGAATCATCATATTCCTTGGAGTCCTACAACAAGCTACAAGGTAATATTTCAGAAACAATTTTCAGTCCTGTAAATCTTACTTACATAGATCTATCATCAAACAACTTAAGTGGATATGTTCACTTTCCACTTTTCTGTAAGCTTCAAAATTTGGAATTTCTTAATCTTTCCAATCAGTTTTTCCTTAATTTTAAATCCAATGTCAACTGTACTTTTTCCTCGTTAGAGAATTTGGACCTATCTTCTACGAGTTTAACTGAATTTCCAAAGCTATCAGGAAAAGTACCAATATTAATACTTCTCTTTTTATCCAATAACAAAATCAAAGGAAAAATTCCCAATTGGTTACCCAAAATTAGCTCATTATCTATGTTGGACCTCTCTCACAACCAATTGGAGCAATCCCTGGACCAAGTTTCATGGAACCAACAACTTAGCTATCTTGATTTTAGTTTTAACAAAATCACTGGTGGCATCTCTTCCTCAATTTGCAATGCAAGTTCAATTGGGTATCTCAACTTGTCACACAACAAGTTGACGGGCATCATTCCACAATGCCTTGCTAACTCATCATTCCTTTCTGTTTTGGATCTACAACACAACAAACTTCATGGCACTTTGCCAAGTGGCTTTTCAAAGAACTGTCTGCTCAAAATTCTGAATCTCAATGACAACCAATTAAAAGGTTCTTTTCCAGAATCTATGTTCAATTGCAGTACTCTAGTGGGTTTAGATCTTGCCAACAATCAATTAGAAGGTACATTTCCTCATTGGCTTCAAGGTCTATCACATTTAAGATTATTGGTTTTGCGAGCCAATAAGTTTCATGGCCCCATTGAAAATTTAAAGACCAAACATGGGTTTGCCAATTTAGTTATACTTGATATCTCTTCCAACAACTTCAGCGGCCCAATACCAAAGGTCTACATAAGAAAGTTTGAAGCCATGAAGACTGTTGTTCAAGATGAAAATGAGGAATACATCACAAGTGATTTACGTTATGATTCTTTGACTATAACAACAAAATCAATCGTTGTGACAATGGAGAAAATTCGGACAGATTTTGTAACCATTGATTTATCAGAAAACAGATTTGAAGGAGAGATTCCAAATGTGATTGGAGAGCTTCATGCTCTTAAAGCGACCAACCTTTCTCATAACATACTTAGTGGTCATATTCCTCAATCCCTGGGAAATTTGACAAACTTAGAATCATTATATCTGTCCTCAAATATGCTTACTGGTATGATTCCTACAGAACTAACCAATTTGAACTTTCTTGAAGTTCTGAATATTTCCAATAATCATATGGTGGGAGAAATACCTCAAGGAAAACAATTCAATACATTTTCCAATGATTCCTATAAGGGAAACTCTGGGTTGTGTGGGTTCCCATTGACAAAAAAATGCAGCAAGGACATTGAAGAACATTCTCCACCTTCAGTGCCCTTCAAGAGAGAACATGGATATGGATATGGATTTGGATGGAAAGCGGTGGCTGTAGGATATGGATGTGGAATGGTATTTGGAATGGGAATGGGATGTTGTGTGTTATTAATAGGAAAGCCTCAATGGCTTGTGAGAATGGTTACATGACTTAGGGTTGTTTTGTTGTACACTTTGTTCAAATTCAATTGTGCCTTCATTGAAAACAAAAGAAGTTAAGCAAGAACCTTATCACTTTATCACTTTGCACTGCATGGGAGATTTGATTCAAAGTTTAGTTCTAATATGAATGTGTTGTATGTACCTTATGGATATTTAATTCCAAGTTTAGTTGTAATATGAGTGTCTTGTTTCTGATTACTTTGTTGATAGAAGACTGTGACGAAGTATTTCATTTCCCTTGAGCTATCAAATTTGTTTTATTTTGAATATATTGTTGTGTTGGTTATATATTATTAATAGTTGTTGTACTCCTAAAATTAATTATATATTGACTAAAAACATAGAAAAATTGTAATTATGTATTTTAAAAAATGCTACGTATTTTTCATTGCTGAATTCTTTTTCTATTAATTGTATTTGGTTCTCTTATTATTTTTTTAGTCATTATTCAATTGAAGATTTTGCTCATAATATAGAAGAACTTACAAGCAGTGTGTTCAAATTATGCAATATGTCATTAACCACAGACTAGTTGAGAACAGTGAAAATATTAGTACAAATATAAATTTTAATAAATATATAATATAAATTTTAACTAATTTGTAAAGTCTTTAATTTCTTTTTATTTAAATAAAACATGAGTTGTTGCATATGAAACTCCTGCACCTTCTTTTCTCTTTCATCTCTTCTTCTTTGTTTTGTTTTTGTTTGTTTTATTTTTTTCTCAAAATCGTTTTATTTTTTTCTCAAAATCTCATCTTTCTCGTGGGATACAAGGTTCTAAAAAGAGGATTGAACAGAGTCTCAAACTCTTTTTTGCATAACATAAAATTGAAATAACTTAAACAAAGAAATTTTTATAATAGTTTATCCCAAATTTTGACTATATATTAAGTTTTTCTTATAAAAAATTTCACTAATCAAATAAAATTTTGTATTAAAACAAGTACATCAAAATTTCCAAATTACACGACCATATAAACCTCTCCAAATTACACGGTTATTAAATCTCAGATGCAATTTTTCAATCTTTTTCAAAAATTAAGAACTTTTGAAATAACAAAAAAACCACTCCCAAGAGAGAGAATATATTAAGCTCACGAGTGCAAAATTTTCGAAGTTAAAAATAACACAAAAAGTTTCACACTCCCAAAATTTGTACTAGGATCACTATTGGACTTGTATGCACACAATTATATCTCTTTCTTTAATATATCTCTTCTTCTTTCTTTCTAACTTTATGTTTTTTTTCTCTCTATATCTTTGTTTGTTCTCATAGTTTTGTATCTTCACTCTGGAGTCTTTTTACAATTTCATACCATATGGTTGTTGTGGTTCTTAAAACTAAAACAAATGATTCCAGGACTGTGTATTTCAATATGAATAATCAAACAAGAAGTTTCTTGAAACAAGTTTTTAGACATGTCAGGACTGTTGGTAATTTTAAATCATATAATATTTATTATCTTCCAAATTTTGATATCAGATTTATTTTGAAAATATTTGACATTATTTTCTCAAACATTAAAGAAACTTAAGGAAAAAAAATATATAATCTTTTCTACACTGCTGGTCATCGCTGTAATAATATGGTAGTCTCTTTGATCCTGCACTCTATCTCTTTATCTGTTAGACATTGGATGAAGAGGGTTGAGGAAATTTGGAGATTTCAAGTCCCAGTATTTAAGGAGATTTACTTCAAGTTTAAGAACTTGGACGCTTCATCCCCAAAGTAAGGAGATATTTTAGTAACAGAGTTTCTTACTAAATTAAGAGTTATCTCGAATAAACTTGAGAGTTTCAGGCTTAATCCCATGTGCATGACAAATGCTCTTGCACTACACAAAAGAAGGAAAGAAGACCAAGTTATGCAATTTTAAGAGACTGCAAATAGATATTATCCGTATTCGACCTGACCTCATCTATTGTTATTTCTAGATATACTAATGTCGAATCTCACTTGCTACCATGTCCCTTTTATCACCAAAATATTTTCTTATATGACTCAACAAGAGAGACAAATTTTGGGTAACAAAGTTAATGTTAATTTTGATTCCAAGATTATTATCACTGTTGCTACTAATGATGCTATAGGTAATAGTTCAAATTGTTATGATAAGAAGCATGGCTTCCCTACTAATTAAGAAAACAAGAAGGCCAGAGACAAAAACATTTGTACTCATTGTGACCGAAATGGTTATACCAAAGACATGTGCTGCAAAAAGCATGAGTTTCCTTCTTATGATATATTACATGGATATAATAATGTCATCAATAATGTTAAAGCTACTAAGGATGTTAACATTGATCATATGCACAACAATGCTGTTGATAATGTTGATGTTTGACTGTCTCAGCAGTAATATCAAACTCTTAAGTCTCTTCTGCAACTGTCTGAAAATGACACTAATTCAGTTTCGTGCTCAAGTTAATCAAATTGCTTCTACGTTTATTCCGAATGTGAGTTTCAAAGGTAAAAATACGGGTAAGTTTCATTCTATTATCAGTTTTAGTAGTACTAGAATTACAAAATCTTCGATTATAGATTTTGGTGTAACTAATCATGTTTCCAATTCTTTATCAAATTTTGCTTTCTATAAAATGATTGATTCTATAATTGTTAATTTTCTTAATGGAAATCATGTTATGCCACTCATAAGGGAACTGCGAACGTCAATTATAAACTCACTCTCACTAATTTTCTTTTCATACCAACTTTTTCTTACAATATCATTTCCATATCCAAACTTATGTCTAATGGCAATTATATGTAAGTTAATTTTGTAGTTTTCTACATTCTTAATTCATTCCAAAAAAGTACTTTTTAAAATTTACAATCCTCACAACATAAAACATAATAGACGTACTAACCTTGACTCATGAGAATAAGAATAAGAATATGTTCTTCCTCTTGGTCTTCTTGTTCCAACCTTTTTTTCCCTAATTTATCTCTTTGTCTTTCTTTCTCCTCTCACGGTGAAAAAATCTTATGACCACAGACAAAATTCTAATCCATTTTTATTAACCAATGTTCATCACGTCGGTTTTTATTTTATCTTTATTTTATTTTTATTATAACTTCCCATAATAGCTTATAGGTTCTTATATAAATCACATTACCATCATAATATTTCAAATGAGTTACATAATATAATTAATTCATCAATTAATTTTAGCATTCTCTCATTTGACTCATAATTTCATAATAACATCATGTGATTTAATACATAAAGATAATTTGCATTAAAGGACTTTACATAAATTGGTTTCATCATTATTTAAAATTAAAGATAAAAAATAATAAGAGTTGTAGTGGTTACACATCACTCAATCGACATGTTTCCTTTTATGTACTATTGTATTATTCCTTTTTTTCTTAATATGATTTTACAATGAGAAGTTCATAATAGATTCCAACATAATGTCTTTTGCAATAATAATAATAATAAAATTTACTTTCTTCATCATAATTTGTGTGTATATACACATAAAGAAGAAAATAAAATTTGCATATACATTAAAGAGCTAAGAATGTTACATAATCATTAATAAAACATTCAATGTTAAATGGTAGACATAATATATATGTTCATATTTTCTATATGGTCAGCAAACAATTCAGGGAATAAACCTTTTGTCAAAGGGTCAAAAATCATAAGATCAGTGTTAATATGTTCTATTAACACTCTACGTTTTTAAACTTCTTCTTTAACAACAACATATTTCAATTCCATATGCCTAGATCCCTTTGGATTACTTGTTCTTAGAAAAGAAGACTACTATGAAATTATCACAATAAATTTTTAGCAACTTGGCAATATTGTCAACTACTAAGTCCTGAAATAAAGTTCCACAACCAATTAGCCTGAACTATGGCCTCAAAGCATGCCACAAATTCAGCTTTCATAATGGATATAACAATGACATATTGCTTTGAACTTTTCCATGAAATCGCTCCTCCAACTAAAAGATTCACATAATGAAATGTAAACTTTCTTGTATCCATATAATTGGCAAATTATAAATTTGTATAACCAACCAACTCAAGATGTCCAACCAACTCTTTATTTGTTAGTTATCTTAAAAATTTCTTTGCAGCTTTCCAATGATCCAATCTTGGATTACTCTACCATCTATGAAGCATATCAACTGCAAAGAAAATATTTGGCCTCGTACAAGTTTGAGCATACATAACATTCTCAACAACAAATGTATAAGGGTTATCTTCCATTTGTTTATATACCAAATCATTCTTTGGACATTGCTTGAGACTAAATTTGTCTCCTTTTTATATTGGAAAGGAAGATGTTAAACATTTATCCATTCTGAATCTCTTTAAACCTTTATTAACATACTTTTATTTAGATAAACCTAGTCGTCCTTGTGATTTATCATGAAATATTTCAATTCCTATCATATAGATTGCCTCGTCCATATTTTTCATTTCAAATTTATGAAAGAGAAACCTTTTAGTCTCACTTAATAGACCAAGATCATTAGTCACAAGTAAGATATCATCAAGATACAAAACCAAAATATATAAACTTTCCCCTAGTGACATTCACATATATATACATTGATCAACAATGTTTTCCTTAAATCCAAAGGACATTATAATATCATTGAACTCAAGATACCATTGTCCAAAATCTTGTTTAAGTCCATATATTAATTTCTTAAGTTTACACACCATATGTTCCTTTCCTTCTATAGTGAACCCCACTGGATGGTCCATATAAAGATTCTCTTCTAAATTCTCATTAAGAAAGACAGTTTTAACATCCATTCGATGCAACTCAAGATCATGATAATTCTAAAGGAATATTCTTATATAAAAGGAGAAAATGTTTCCTTATAAATAATCATTTTTCTAAGTAAACCCTTTGGTAACAAGTTAGGCCTTGTAACGTTTGATATTTGCATAAGAGTCAGACTTGGGCTTAAGGATCCATTTACACCCAACTCTCTTGCATCCTTAAGGCAATTCCACAAGGTCTCATACATCATTTTGTGACATTGATTTAAGCTCATCTTTCATGGAATCTAACCACTTGTAAGAATTATCACCATTAATGGGATTCTGAAAATGAAATCGAATCATTATCAATACTTAAGTAACTTTTGGAGTGTTGTAGATAAACCATATAATAATTCAATATAGCAAATGTCTTTCTTTGTGAGATCTTCTTAAAATTATTTATTGTGGTTATTCTACTAGCAGTTCATTGTTAAGTTCAGGATCATTAATTAATTGTTGTTCTTGATTGTTGTGTTGATTTACAACATGAGGAACACCAACTCATGAAGAAGATGCACTAGCTTGGTACTTTAACTTCCTTAATTTCCACATTTCATGAATCTTCACTCATTGGTTTCACCAATCTCAATCAACCGAGAATTTATAGTTTCGACTAAGGGTAGGACAATAAAACATATACCCTTTTTATTTTTTTGGATAACCAATGAAATATCCATTGATTTCTCTTTCATCTAGTTTCTTTTCTTATGGATTGTAAATTCTTTTGCCTGATAACCCCAAACATATGGGTGTCTCAAATTGGGTTTACGCTTTGTTCATAATTCAAAATGAGTCTTTTGAAAAAGTTTACTAGGAACCTTGTTTAACAGATACATGGTAGTCTTTAAAGAATGCATCCACTACAATATAGGTAAACATGAATTACTTAAAATACTTGTAACCATATCCATTAAGTTTCTATTACATCAAAACACACCCTTTATGACTTAGAATTAGCTTGAAATCATGCAAAATGCTTAAGTTAGAGAGAAAGAGAGTCAAAGTGGGTTTTCTAGGTTTTATGCTTAGTTTCCCTTGTTTTGACAGGATTTATCAAAAGTTTGATGAATGAATTGAAGGAAGAGAAATGTTGGATGCAGAAGAAGGTGGAAGAATGAAGCATAGTTGAACTGTAGCCACCATTGGGCGGTGATAGCACCGCCGGACGATGAGACCTTCTATGATTACACTGCCACATGCTTAAAGGGCACTGCCAAGGGGTGAAGATGGAATCGCAGCCACCGTAGGGCGGTACAACCCATCGCCGGGCGGTGGACTCGTTAGTGGAATTTAAAGATAACGCTCAAGCGGCAGCGCTGAGGGGTGGATTAGGTGTCGTGCCTACTGCTAGGCGGTGTACTTATGGGCCTAGGCTTATTTTTGGTTATTTTTTTTTTGTGCTTTAAATAGAATGTTGGATGCGAGAGCTCCAATATTACAAATCTAGGGTTATCTTTTATATTCTTTCCATTCAATTCATCTAGTTTCACCATGATTATGGTGAACTAAGCCCTTTGTTGTTGGGGAACGATGTAATTCTTTGAAACTCTCTTATATCAAATTTCTTATTTTATTCATATACTTGTGTTTATCAATAGTTTGAGTTTTTCTTCCGTTCTTGCTAATGCTTTGTTTAAGACATTATTCAAACGCATCATATTTCATTCTTTCTATATGGAGACGTATATTTAGGTATAGACATGAAGAATTACTCTTAATAATGAATATTGCCTAGAGATAGGAATAGGAACATCAATTGCCTTAAGCTTCTGTGTGTATTGCATGAATAATTGCTAGGGAGACTAGATATAATAAACTAGTAAATCTGATTAGGCTCTTTTCACCGAGAGATCGGGTTTAGAGTAAAATAGAAAGTGGCAAAAACATTGATAATAAAGTTGAATCTAATAAGAATAGTAGATATTTGAGAGTGGATTAGGATGAAACTGTAAACCCCAACAACACCATTCATCCATATCTTATACTGCCAATTGATCAAACCTTTGCATGCATGTTTAATTCTTGTTTTGCATTTAAAACTCGACTTCTTGTTTGTTTAAGTCTCCTGATTTCCATTAATCACATGAACGTTTAGGCCTAAGAGTCCTTTGGGAGACGACACTCAGGCTTACCGTTTATTTATTACTTGATAAGATTTGGTACACTTGCCAAGGTGTTAACAAGTTTTTTGTGCCGTTGTCGGAGACTCATTGGTTTAATAAATGTTTATTGTGTATTTTGATTATTGATTACCTTTGACTTGATTTTTATGTTTGATTTATTTTTGTTCTAATAAATGTTTTCTAGGGTTTTGTGCCTAATGTTTGTAGGATGCAGTTTGGACAAGAATTTGACTATATGTGCACTCAATTCTACCAAAATGATTTCAACCACTGGTGGGAACCTCACTCAAACATGGATCAAAGCCAATTTGGGCAAGCTGTCGAGCAACAAATAACTCCACTCAAGGAGAACACAAATTCTAACGAAGTTTTTCAACAGGTCATGGATCGGAGTTTATCTAGCCTGGAGGAGTTACGACAACGTTAAAGGCAGCAATATCCCTCTTTACTTGAAGAAATGGAGGAGGAAATTGAACAACATTGGCAACAACCATCTCCATCAGAAAGTCGTGATGAGACATTCCAATGTGTTATGCAAAATGTCATCTCCTCTACAGAACGCATGGAAGCAAGATGTAAAAGGATGGAGATAGAATTGGGTTGCATAAATAAGCCCCTAGGTGATTCTAGGGTTAATACTAAAGTTAACCCTAAGGAGGAATGTCAAGCCACTATCTCAGCCACTATCTCTAAAAGTGATAAGGTTGTTGATGAGGAAAAGATAGAGAGAGATGAGGAAAAGATAAAGATAACGGAGGAAGAAACAAAAAGGTTGAGTGAAGAAGAAGAAGATGATGAGAAAGAAAAATAAGTGGTTGAGAGAAAAGAAAAAAATAGAAAATGTGTGAAAATAAAGAAAAAAATAAGAGAAAAGAAAAAGAGAAACTTGAGAGAGAAGAAGAGTAAGAAAAAGAGGAAGAAAGGAGGAAATAAAAGATCATATGAAGTATCATAGGAAGGAAAGGAAATTTATGTGCTTTATGGAGATCTGCAAGAAATTGGAGATTAAAGTTCCTATCATTGAAACATGGAAACAGGTGCTTAAATTTATCAACTTTCTGAAGAAATTCAGCAAAGAGAAGAAAAAGAAAAGAATATCACGCAAGGGGAATATCAACACCTACTGATGGGTGTTTGAGATTTACCGGGTCAAGCTAATGACGTTAAAAGAGCGCTTGCTGGGTGTCGCAACCGGAATCGCGACGGGACGACGATCCAAAAAGAAAACAAGTTTAGAAAAATGTTTTGGAGTCGCCACCATAGTTTATTATGGAAAACTATGGAAAAACCATAGAATGATAAAGCACGGTCCACGAAAACCAAAGATTGGGTTCGGGAGTCGGTTACGTGTAGGGAAGGTATTAGCACCCTACAACCCCTGCCAGAAGGCAATACCTTTAATTAAATATGCAACTTTGATGTGGTTTTCAAACTGTTTAACTATCCCCAAAAAAGACATTATAAAGAGACAAAATATATTTTTTTATTTTTTTGTGTCCGACAAGGATTGACCTCGCTCCTATGTATTCTCAAAGTGAGAAATCAGGGTTACGTAGTTCTAGTTGAAAGGTTGTTTGTTGGAAGATGTTTTTAGTTTTTGAAAATTTTTATATTTTTTTGTATTTTTTATAAAAGAAAGAGAAAAGGTTTTCAGCACAAGGCAGATAGAATGGTCGCATGTGCGCTTAAACCTTTTAAAATAAATTTTTATTGATTTTTTTTAAAGAAGCAGAAGAAAAAGGTTTTTAGCACAAAGCAGACAGAATGGTCGCACATGTGCTTAAACCTTTTAAAATAATTTTTTATTAATTTTTTGAAAGAAGAAGAAGAAGGTTTTTAGCACAAGGCAGACAGAATGGTCGCACGTATGCTTAAACCTTTTAAAATAATTTTTTGTTGATTTTTTGAAAGAAGAAGAAAAAGAAAAAGGTTTTTAGCACAAGGCAGACAGAATGGTCGCACCTGTGCTTAAACCTTTTGAAATAAATTTTTGTTAATTTTTTGAAAGAAGAAGAAGAAGGAAAATGATTTTAGCACGAGGCAGACAGAATGGTCGCACGTGTGCTTAAACCTTTTAAAATAATTTTTTGTTATTTTTCCAAGATAGAAAAGGTCTTAGCACGAGGATGATGCATGCGATCACACACATGGTTAAACCCTTAAAACATTTACTATTTTATTATTTTAATTTTGTACATGACTTATACTGTTGATCTTTCAATTTTTGTGGTTTTTGTAATATGAAAATTATATTTACATATATATTATAAAAACAGTAACAGTAATTACGAAAGAATTCAATATAAAATAAAAGAGATATTTACAAACCATTTGAAATGAAACAATGATATTATATACCATGTTTGTTTTGCATAAGTATTTAAAATTATAAAATATAGAGTAAAAACACTATTTACGTTTCAAAAAAAATCTAAATTGAAAGAAATTAAAATTATATTGTAGTTATTAAAGAAATAAAAAAAAAAACACTAAGCTTGTTATTTTTTATAATCTTGTAACTTATATAATAAAACACTAACAATTCAAAACTTTTATGTATTTATTTGCAGACAAAGATGACGTCGGGAATCTAAAACAATCTTAATGATTTTATCTTCTTTTTTTCTTTTACATTTTTTTTTTATTTTTTATTGGGTATTTTGGTAGGAAAGTGATCGTGTGCAGTGAATGTTGGAACACAGTAAATAAAAGCCCAATAAAACAAAGTGGATGAGGTTATGATACAGGGTCACTTGTAGTAACAAGAAAAAAAGACTAAGATAGAAAACAAAAGCATAAAATAAAATTCAAACAAACAAAGATAACAAACCAGGAGCATGCCTAGTCCAAGCCCACGAAGAATAGGGTGCGGCAATGAAGTGCAGGGTGGCACGAGATCTATTTGGCCCAAACCGGCAAGCTGCAAGTGGTCGGTGTTTTCACCTCTGTACCGCATTCAAAAGCTAAAATGAGTGTAGCAACTGCCTCCTTTTTTTCTGTTCCCTTATGTTCTCTTCCTCAAATTTGATTTTTTTTCCTTTTTTTTTTCCTTATGCTCTCTTCCCGAAATTCAATTCTCTTCCCCTATTCTTGTTTGCAAGATGCATATTTATATACACACATTTTTAATATTATTGTGATCTTGCCTTAATGGCGAATTAATTGTCAATTAGCAAAATGGTCTTGATTGAATCAAATTAAAGATCATATTTTTCTCTTTAGGAAGAAATTGAATACAACAATCAATATATTATTTTTAATTATTCCTTGCAATGATTGTCATAATGTTGATTCGAATTATTAACAAATAAAACAAAATTTCAAACATATTCTAAAGTGATCTTTCCTGCATTAATATTAATTGGTTATGGGCCTGCTTCACAAGAAAATCACGTGGAGCACCTCTTCGAGTTAATCACCATTCTTTTCTTTTCATTTTATTCACGTGCACCCCCTTTTTTTCTTTTTTCCTTCCTTCCTTTCTTTTTTTTTCTTTTTCTTTTATTCTTTTTCTCTTTTTTTTTCTTTTTTCTTTTTTTTTTCTCTTTTTTCCTCTTCTTCCTTTTTTTTATTTCCCTTTCGTTTTTCATGTTCTTTTTTTTCTTTTCTTTTTTCTTTTTTTTCCTTCTTTTTTTTCTTTTAAAATTTTTTGCTTTTTTTTATTCTTTCTTCGTTTCTTTTTTTATTAATTACTTTTTTTTTAAAATTAAACAAAATAGTAAAATAAAATTAAGAACAACAAAATAAAGTGAATAATAAAAAAAATGAAAGAAAATAAATTAAATAGGACAACAATAAAAATCAAGTCTCATTATTTAGTCACTTGGACGAAATTGGGTATTGACAGCTACCCCTCTTTACTTAGATATTACTAGATAATATGAAAATTTGATATTTTTGTATTATCTAAGTAAAAGCTAAGTAAAGATAGAAGCACTAATTTTGTCCGAGTTTCAAAAAGAAATAAAAGGATGAAAACTGAAAAACTTAAATTTGACCATTGCGAAGCAGAGGGCCGATAACAAAACTAAAACCTAGATTTGAGCATTGCCTTGGAGAGGGCCAAAATCGCAGAAAAGAACTTAAATTTGACCATTGCGAAGCAGAGGGCCGATAACAAATTAAAACCTGGATTTGACCATTGCCTTGCAGAGGGCCAAAATCGCAAAAGAAAAACATAAATTTGACCATTGCGAAGCAGAGGGCCGTTAACAAAATTAAAACCTGGATTTGACCATTGCCTTGCAGAGG
>NC_028351.1:25543802-25575946 GCF_000741045.1 Vigna radiata var. radiata | reverse complement strand
TAAATTTGACCATTGCGAAGCAGAGGGCCGATAACAAAATTAAAACCTGGATTTGACCATTGCCTTGAAGAGGGCCAAAATCGCAGAAGAAAAACTTAAATTTGACCATTAGGAAGTAGAGGGTCGATAACAAAAAGAAAAACTTGAGCTTATGGTGCCAGGAAAACTGGGCTTTGGGTGCCAGACAAAACAAAGCTTTTTTGGGCCAGGTGAAACTGGGCTTATGGGCCAGGCCAGCTAGGCTTAGGGGGCCAGGCGAAACTAGGCTTAGGGACCAGTGTAGAAACTGGGCTTTGGGGCCAGCATGAAACTGGGCTTAGGGGCCAGTGTGGCAACTGGGCTTATGGGCCAGGTGAAACTGGGCTTAAGGGCCAGCGCGAAACTGGGCTTAGGGGGCCCAGTGTGAAAACTGGGCTTAAGGGCCAGGCGAAGCTGGGCTTATGGGCCAGTGTAGAAACTGGGCTTTGGGCTAGGCGAAACTGGGCTTATGGGCCAGGTGAAACTGGGCTTAGGGGCCAGTGTAGAAACTGGGCTTAGGGGCCAGTGCGAAACTGAGCTTAGGGGGGCCAGTGTGAAAACTGGGCTTAAGGGCCAGGCGAAGCTGGGCTTATGGGCCAGGCGAAACTGGGCTGAGTGGGCCAATGTAGAAACTAGGCTTAGGGGCCAGGCGAGCTGGGCTTATGTGCTAGGTTAAATCGAGCTTAGGTTGCCAGGTGAAACTAGGCTTAGGGGCCAGTGTAGAAACTGGGCTTAGGGGCCAGTGCGAAACTGGGCTCAGGGGGGCCAGTGTGAAAACTGGGCTTAAGGGTCTGGCGAAGCTGGGCTTGTGGGCCAGGCAAAACTGGGCTTAGTGGGCCAGTGTAGAAATTAGGCTTTCAAACTTTGAAATTCTTGAAATTTGTAATTTTGTGGTAATTTTGTTTGACAGAAATTTGATTTTTGAAAAGACACCAAGGCATTGAAACCCTTCATTGCAAAGTGTTGAAATTTTGATGCTACTCTTTTTTGTATTTTTGAAGGAGGATTCGACAACCACTCATATGAATGAAGAGGGTTTCGATCAGAAAAACTTTTTTTTTCATGGATTGATGCACATATGAAAAGCATTTTCTTTGTTTTGTGTTCTTTTTTTTTTGTTTTTTTTTTGCTTGAGTTAATCGTCTTGCTTGCAATCATCAAACTGATTTTCATTTTCAATTTTTTGTGAAAGTGATAAATGTCTTACATCCGAGGTCTAAACTTTGAGATTATTACATTTTGACTTTTCTTTCGGGACATCAGTGCACACATGCTTGAATTTATTGGCAAGAGGATGATTTTGAAGAGAATGAGAGTTGTTTGGAATGGTTTGGAAGACTAGGACCGACACATGGGTACTACAATCCTTAAAGGAGATGTAATATGTGAGTGCCAAGACGAAACAAGATATACCAAAAAAAAATTGCCCCGGTTTAGTGTTTGGGAAAATGAGCATAGGGGTATGGATCCATGAAAATAAGGGTGAACAAATCAAATGAGACTTGCGAATCTGCCCCAGTCTTGGGATCATGGGTTGATGAAAAATTTGTATGAGACTCACAAAGCTGACCCATTCTTGGGTCATGGGTTGATGAAAAATTTGTATGCGACTCACAAAGCTGCCCCATTTTTTTCCTTGGCAATGGGTTCCTTTTGGAAGAGGTAGCGGGCATGAAAAAGATCGGCTAAAAGGACGACCCCAATTGGTTTGATTTTCTTTTACATGTTTCTGGCTGGTTGGCAAGGAGATCCCCTATGCCCGAGACATTATCTTCTTCTCTTTTTTGTCATCATTCATTTTTAACTTTTTTTTTACGACACATTGAAAGTCATTTCGCCTTATCGTAAAATTAAGCTTTATGGAAAATTGAGCAAACATTATCCAATATGTGTGGGCTTTAATAGGCTTGTAACGTGGCTAGGGGCTAAAAGGTATTTGAAAAAAAGGATATGAAGGCCGAAATGAATGTTTGTTGGTTATATTTTTAGAAACAAGGGTTATTATCTAGGCATTGCATCAAGTATTTGACTTTTTGAGCACTTTGCTTTTCTTGAACTTCATGTTTCATTCTTCTTCATCATCACTTTGAGATTCTTTTTTTGTTTTGTTTTGTTTTTTTTTTTATTTATGTTCACCGTTTGTTGATGAATTCTCCTCGTTTGATCAATGAGTGCTCATCATTTGTACCATGAGTTGACTCCTACTTGATGATAACCCTTGCTTGGGGATAACTTTGAAAAAGAATTTATTTTAGGCTCAAACGGGGTGACAATGTATATAATTTTTGCTTTTTGGATAAAGAAAGAAGGCCACACATAATTTCAAATTCTGATTGCTTTATTTTCAAAAGATTAATTCTGCGACTGGACGACCTCAACATAAGTCATTTTTTTCTCCCTTTCTAGACTACCCTTTCGGGTTTTCAATCTAGTGGAATACTTCTTCTTGTTTTGTTTTCTTCCTTTTTTTTTTGTCCCAATGGATTCAGGGATCACCTTACTAGCGCAAGCGAGAAAACTTTTGGTTAGGCCAATATACCCCTGTGTAAAGGTTTACTTTGTAATTGAGGGTAGCGACAATTTTTATTGGGAAAGATCCTTTGTTTTGGAAAAATGAAGGGTGAAGGTCTTGAAGCAAGATGTGCACAAACGTCTTGAGAAAAATGTCAAATTGTTATTTTTTATTAAATATTTGACCTCGGAAAAGTCTGACACTACAACTTTTGTTTTTGATTTATTACTTTTTGTTATTTTCGAAAAACATGAGTTTGACGATTCGCAAGAAAGACAAGTGACTCAAGATATGCACAAGATGCGTGATTTTATTAAATGAAAACGAGGGTTAGAAGACTGCACACATCTCCCTTTGTGCCCCTATGAAGGTTCGACACTTAAGATTCAAGGTCAAGTATATGCAATCTCACAAGGATGGTTCCTTGAACCTAAAGGTCGATGGTCACTAGAGCTATGACCCCCTCCACAGCATCTCCACAACAGTCGAGTAATCAACTAGGTGTGAAAATACAAATGAAGAGAACAGACTCTAGTTGGGGTTCTCACGATAGCCAAACAGGCAGTATGGCCCAAGTGGCACCGCTACACAACCCCTCTAATTCTAAGCTTCGCTCAGACCCGGGTATAGGGCCCCACTCATGATATGCATACCCCAAACCCTCACCTGCAAAACAACCGAAAAAATCCCAGGCAGATATAGACATGTTTTCTACCCTAGGGTTCAATATACAACAATTCACATGCAATCATTTCAAACATCATCATAGATAAAGAAAAGAGGAAGAAAAACATAAAGAAAAAACCACATTGAATTCGCGCATCTAATTAAATGGCTTGACTCTCTAGCATCCCTAGTGGAGTCGCCATCTGTCGCAACCAGAATCGCAACGGGACGACGATCCAAAAAGAAAACATTTTGAAAAAGAGTTTGGAGTCGCCACCATAGTTAATTCTGGAAAACTACGAAAAAACCATAAAGTGATAAAGCACGGTCCACGAAAACCAAAGATTGTGTTCGAGAGTCGGTTACGTATAGGGAAGGTATTAGCATCCTATAACGCCTGCCCGAAGGCAGTACCTTTAATTAAATATGCAACTTTGATGTAGTTTTCAAAATGTTTAACTATCCCAAAAAAGACATTATAAAGAGACAAAATATATTTTTTTATTTTTTTTGTACCCGACAAGGATTGACCTTACTCCTACGTATTCTCAAAGTGAGAAATCAGGGTTACGTAGTTCTATTTGAAAATTTGTTTGTTGTTTAAAAAAGGATTTTTTGATGTTTTGACGTCTTCGTAAAAAGGGGAAACGTTTCAGCACAAGGCCGACAGAATGGTCGCACGTGTGCTTAAACTTTTTTAAAGTAAACTTTAGTGTTGAAAGAATTTTTGAAAGAAGAAGAAAAAGGTTTTCAGCACAAGGCAGACCGAATGGTCGCACGTGTGCTTAAACCTTTTAAAATAAGTTGCTTGTTGATTTCTTTGAAAGAAGAAAAAGGTTTTCAGCATGAGGCCGATAGAATGGCCGCACTTGTACTTAAACCTTTTAAAACAAAATTTTTTTGTTGATTTTTAAAAGAAGGAGAAAAAGGTTTTCAGCACAAGGCCGACAAAATGGTCGCACGTGTGCTTAAACATTTTTAAAATAAAATTTTGTTGATTTTTAAAAGAAGAAGAAAAAGTTTTCAGTGCAAGGCCGACAGAATGGTCGCACTTGTGCTTAAACCTTTTAAAATAAAATTTCGTTGACTTTTAAAAGAAAAAGAAAAAGTTTTCAGCGCAAGGCCGACAGAATGCTCGCACNAAGAAAAAGTTTTCAGCGCAAGGCCGACAGAATGCTCGCACTTGTGCTTAAACCTTTTAAAATAAAATTTCGTTGACTTTTAAAAGAAGAAGAAAAAGTTTTCAGCGCAAGGCTGACAGAATGGTCACACCTGGGCTTAAACCTTTAAAATGAAATTTTGTTGACTTTTAAAAGAAGAAGAAAAAGTTTTCGGCGCAAGGCCGACAGAATGGTCGCACCTGTGCTTAAACCTTTAAAATGAAATTTTGTTGACTTTTAAAAGAAGAAGAAAAAGTTTTCAGCGCAAGGTCGACAGAATGGTCGCACCTGTGCTAAACCTTTTAAAATAAATTTTTGATAGTTCTTGAAAAAAGAGGAAAAAGGTTTTAAGCACAAGGCCGACATAATGGTCGCACATGTACTAAAACCTTTAAATTATATTTTTTATTAATTTTTTTTTATATTTTTTTTTATCTTTCATTTTTATTAATTTTTATTTATAATATCAAAATAATGTTTCATGTAAATATTTAAAATAGTGTAAGTATTTTTTAAGGAAAGTCTAAAAGGTAGAAAATAAATTACAGCTTAAAAATAAATAAATCACTTTTTATAATTTTTAAATTTAACCCATTTTTTTTTTGCCTAAGAAAGAAAAACAATATTTAAAAGAAATAAAATAAAACAAGAACAAATTGAACCAAAATTTAGTCATTAAAAGAGAGATAGCGTCACAAGCTCTAGCAGCATTTTTTTTTTAATTTTAACCCCCTTTTTTTTTAAAAAAAATACTTTTTATTGAACATTTATTGTTTCTTTCAAAAATTGAGAATGCAACAAAAGAGAAAATAACATGATAATAAAGACTAAAAGAAACAAAAATACAATAGCAATCAATAAAACAAAACAATCAGTAAGAGAAAGAGTGATATAAAAGCCAGGGATGAGTGCAACACGAAGCCCTTTTTTTTCTGTTTCCTTATGTTCTCTTTTCGAAATTGGATTTTTCTCTTCCTCTCTTTTTTTTGTTCCCTTATGCTCTCTTCTTGAAATTGAATTTTTCTCTTTTTTTTTTTTTTTTTCTAGTTCCCTTATGCTCTCTTCTTGAAATTCAATCCCCCTCCCCTTCTCTTGTTTGCAAGGTGCATATTATATACACACATTTGTAATGTTATTGTGATCTTGCCTTGATGGCGAATTAATTGTCAATTAGCAAAATAGGGAAATAAATGGTCTTGATTGAATCAAATTAAAAATCATATTTTTCTCTTTAGGAAGAAATTGAATAGAACAATCATTATATTATTTTTAATTATTCCTTGCAATGATTGTCATAATGTTGATTCGAATTATTACCAAATAAAAGAAAATTTCAAAAATATTCTAAAGTGATCTTTCCTGCATTAATATTAATTGCTTATGGGCCTGCTGCACCATTTCTTCAAGAAAATCACGTGGAACACCTCTCCCAGTTAATCACCATTCTTTTCTTTTCATTTTATTCATGTGCACCCCCTTTTTTTCCTTTTTCCTTCCTTCCTTTTTATTTTATTTTCCTTTTTCTCTTTTATTCTTTTTCTCTTTTTTTTTCTTTTTTCTTTTTTTTCTCTTTTTTCCTCTTCTTCCTTTTTTTTATTTCTCTTTTTTTTTTCATTTTTGATGTTCATTTTTTTTTCTTTTTCCTTTTTTTTCTTCTTTTTTTCTTTTAAAATTTTTTTGCTTTTTTTTATTCTTTCTTCGTTTCTTTTTTCTTTTTTTTTAATTACTTTATTTTTAAAAGTACACAAAATAGTAAAATAAAATTAAGAACAACAAAATAAAGTAAATAATAAAAAAAAATGAAAGAAAATAAATTAAATAGGACAACAATAAAAACCAAGTCTCATTATTTAGTCACCCGGACGAAATTGGGTGTTGACACTAGGAGGCAACCTAGTTTCTAACTTTTTCTTTTTAATTTGTGTGGTTTGGATTTAATTTTTTGCTTTGTAGTAATAACAACATCTACTGATGGATGTTGTGGGTCATGCTAATGACGTTAAAAGAGCGCTTGTTGGGAGGCAACCCAGTTTCTAACGTTTTCTTTTTAATTTGTGTGGTTTGGATTTGATTTTTTGTTTTGCAGTAATAACAACATCTACTAATGGATGTTGTACAACATCTACTGAGGGATGCTATATGATTATGTATTCACTGAAGGATTCCAGGAAGGTACACCTACTGAAGGGTGTTGGTAAGATTTGCACTTATTGATTAGTGCTAGAAAGGTTTGGGTCAGGCTTGTGGCGTTAAACAAGCGCTACCTGAGAGGCAACCCAGTTGATTGATTTTTTATTACATGTTTTAATTCTGTTCTAATTGCATTTATGGATTGATTGTTGCATAGTTGAGTCAATTGATTGAGAACTATATAAAACTTAATTTTGAAAGCTGGAATTGAGGTTGCAAGGATAAAAAATGTTTTGAAACAAAGAGAAAAAGGGAAAGCCAACTCGAGCTCACTATCAGGCGATGGAAACTCACTGTTGGGCGGTGGCGACGCTGAGGGGTATTCACATTTTTAAGTTGGGTTGAGATTCTTTGGCCCATTATTTGATTTTTTTACCCCTTAGGGCTCGCCTAAAGAGTCTCTACCAGATCCATAACTTTTACTTCACTATCAAACACTCTTTTTTAAAATTTGTACCTTGAGTTGAGTTGAGAACATTTGATCAGGTATTGATAAAGGTTAAAGTTTGGGGTTACTGGGAAAATTTAAAAAACAAAGCATTGAGCTAAGTAGTAAGTACTTCAAAAGCAAAAGCAAAGGAAAAACAAAAATGAAAAGAAAAGAAAAGAAAAAGCTCAATGCTAGGGAAAACTAGGGAAAAGAAAGAGAGTTTGTGCTTGAATGATGAAATAATAAATGTCTCTCTTAACTCAAGGAATTTTGCTAACCAGAAAAACCAATTTCCTTCTTAGCTCAGCCATGTTATAAGCCATGAAATGCCTTTGTCATGATAACTTGCTTGTGAGTATGTTTGATTGTGGTTGAATGAAAGGCAAAGTTAATTTGTGTGAAATTGTGGTAGCAGAGTGAAAAAGACACCAACACCTCACTATACACCTTTGAGTTGAGTGATAAACTTTTGAGTGCTTGAGTGAAACATTTTCCTTGATGAGGAGTAGTTCTTTGAATTTCTGATTACAACTTTGCTTGGTTGATTGATCATTCATAAAGATAGCATTTGTTGAAGTATATGAGCATCACATTGATTTTGATTGAATGAAGGCATCTCACTAGTAAAAAATTGACTTTTTACAGCGCACATTATGTCGTGGTTCATCAGAAACCGCAACATAATACTGCGTTGTGGCATTTTTGAAAACAATTTGAACTTGTAGGCCGCGGTTCATAGGCGAACCGTGGCATATTCCCCAGTCAAACTTCTGCCTTTGACCACGTCAGAAAATGAAAAATTAGTTGGGGAATATGTCGCGGTTGCTTAGAGAACCGCGACATATTCCCCTACCAGAGGATGAGGTGAAGGTCTCAGTACACAAAATGATCATACCAGATGCCTTAGTTCCTCTGCCCACAGATGAGATTTTCACTACGGAACATGCATTCCAGTCTTTTATCGCTTGGCCTAAACATTTGGTTGGTTTATTTTCTGACCCCCCCGGTATGGAATTCTACTTTACACTTCTCAATTTTAAAGTTTACATGTTATTGATGTCAAAACTTATCTTATTTTTCCATGTAACAACAGACGCAAGCATAGGAGAAGATTCCTCTATCTGAGGATTATCCTCTTTGTTCATTGCAGCTACTTACTGACATCCTTAAAGATAAGCCTTTGGAGGTTGAATATGATGCTAATGTATTTGGGAGAGCCTCTGAGGTCCCATTATACCTTCATAGCCAAGATGTCAGAGAGCTTGTGTCAGGAACACAAGAGTTGAATATTTTAATTATTCAGCTTAGGATGATGTAAGTCTATGAGCAATTATTTATATATAAAATTGATTTATATATCAAGTATCCTTATATCAAAGTTAATTTTTGATTTCAGGTATATGTCTGGGATCAGTAATAACTTGGGGCGCTCTGATGATTATGGATTCATCGATCCCCACTCCATTCATGAATCAAATGATTTTGATCACATCAACACAAATCTCATAAGAAGTTTTGCAAGCGGCAAGAAAATATATTTTTTGCCTTATATATCCGAGTAAGTGAACTTTGTTAACATAATAAAGTTCCATATGCAATTTTAAAATATAATAGTTAAGTTATTATGAATTTCAGGCGCCATTGGCAGTTTCTTATTATTTCTATACAGGAGAGTTATGCTTTGTGGTTCTGCTCATTGCACAGGTCTCCTCCTACACATCTCAGACAATTAGTTGATTGGTAAGAACCTCAATGTTTGAACTTTCTTTTTTATATAAATGAATGCTAAAACTCTTTTTTTTATATATATAGTTTTATTCCAGCAAGTATGATGATGGTTGGAAGATCAATTGCTAACAGTAGAAAGATTGCATGGATTTCTCTCAAGGTTTGACATATGCTAAAGCCATACTTTCTTATAGTTGTTTTGTTTTAATGTTTTTCACTAACTATTTACAACTGTGATGATATATTGTAGTGTAACAGACAAAATGGGTCATATGAGTGCGGATACTATGTAATGTATTGGATGACCCATATTATTTGTTCTCATATCACAAGAGGTTGTCTATTCGCAGACCTTTTGACCGCCGTTGGAACCACAACCTATAGTCACAGACTTTTTACCACGCCTGGATATGCTGCGCTTCGTAAACCGCGACGTATAGGAAAAGCAACCGCGGTCGTTTCCCTTCGCTACAGTAGTGCCGACACATCTTGACTGACATCTTTATGCTGAGTTGATAAAAGTGATTTCTTGTCCTCGAAGGAAAAGTTTTGAAAAAGGTTGAATCATTGTAGTAATTGTTCTAAAAAGCTAAGTTACAATCTATTTTTCTTGAGAACAAGCAAAGTTCTAAGTTTGGGGTTGTGATAACAATTGAAAATACCATTATCTGTGATGTAATTTTGATACTAAATGCACCATTTTTAACTCAGAAACTTGCTTTAACTCATGTTTTTGCTTTGGTTTTGTGAATAAGAGAGTTAAGGCTATACTTGATGATTTTATCACTAAATTCCCTTAATTTTGTAGGATATTGGAATGATTTGAAACAAGAGTTAAAGTACCAAATAGTTGGAATGCAAGAAAAGTCAACCAAAGTGTAAAAAAGTCAACCAGAGTGCAAAAGTCAACTAGAGCGCTAGAATTTGCATCGCACGATGCTTGAGCGTCCTTTCAGGGGCGCTTGAGCGCCAGAAAGTGTCGACGCACGCTCAAGCGCCCTTCCAAGGGCGCTTGAGTGCTAGTGTTATGGATTTGGACCAATTTTCTGTCAACTTTATGGGTTTGGGCTTCATTTTTGTTATTATTTTGATTTATTTCAAGGACTTGGACGTCCTAGGGTTGGTATCTGTTGATGGCATAAGCAGAGAAACATGAGTTTCGCCCCTTGGGGGCAGATTTGGGGATGGTGACAACTCTCCTCTTCTCCTTCTAGGGTTTTTCTTTCTCTTCTCATCCCATTGTAATTCTATTTGTTGTTGGGGGATGATGTAACTATTGAGATTGTTGACACCACAATATCTATATCACTCTGGTTTTTTATTATGACAACACATTTTTAATAACACATATATTGTTGATGTGTTACATGTTCTGCTACTTATTGATTGATATCTTGTTGAACATGTTTTTTTGTTTATACTGATATGTGAATGCACTTTTACTGAGCTTGTACATGTTATATCATATCTGGTTGCATTGCACATGTTTTGAAAGAAGAAAACCACATGCACTCTTGTGAACTTAAATTGTGTGACAAAGCTAATAGTTAAAGTCGACTTCATTAGTAATTGAATCGACTGTGACTAAAGACTTTGTACAGATTTTCAAATACAGTGCTATGTGATATTTTGCATTGAAAAGAATTTCAAAATGATCTGTCATGTTGAAGTCAATTGTGTGCGCCATGCATTTGACTGTATTAGTTGTTTGATTTGAAATTCTGTTATGCTCATGCACAGTAACAACTATATTTTTAAAAGTTAGTTGAGCATTGAATGAAAGTCAACTGTAATAAATGTGGAATTAATTTGTTTGACTGGAATACTACCATGTTGACTGATCTGTTATAACTGTTATAGGACATTCGACTAAATTAGTAGCTTAATCGACTGCAGGAGCGTCTGATTTATAGAAATTTATAAATAAACGAGACCTGATCATTCTCAGAGACTTTTGACGAACTAACAATTTCATGTTCTATTTCAGATTGATTCTTTGAGATTTAGATCTCCAAGAACTGATCAAGAAGACGGTGGTGATCTTGCTTGGAAGAGTTTCTAAAGGAGATTGAGGTTGTGCTTACTACGTGATCAGAATTTGCATAATTAAGGTGCTTCTGTGTTGATCAAGATTCGTATCTGCATTTCGTGGTGTTTGTTGAACCTGTTGTGACTACAGGGGTTGGACTCATGGAGTCTAGTAAACTTTGAGGATTGTTCAAAGTGGGTTGCATATTGCAGGAGAGGAGATATCTTGCTGCAAGTCTTGTTGTCCGGTTTGCCTATATTTTGGTTAGAGGGTTAGAGAGGTGTTTTATATTTTTGACATGGAGGTCTTCTATAAAAGCCTTGTTGTAAAAACCTTGACCATTATAGTGCATTTGCTTCCTGGTACTGGAAGGACACTGGATGTAGGCATTGAGGCCAAACCAGTATAAAAACCTGTGTTTGAATTCTCTGTCCCTACTCTTTTACATTCAGTCGACTTTACAATTCACGTAGTCAACTTTGCTTTTTCCGCTACACACAAATTTCTATTACTTGCATTTCAAGAAAGTTTGTAAAGTTTTATACTTTGTGTAAAATATTGTGAAAAGACTCTGATTTTGAAAACCCACCAATTCACAGCCCCTCTTGGTGTTAAAAATAAGCCTACCTGTTTTCCAATAGTAACCTTGGGAACTCTCATGTATTTGAAGTGATTCTTAATAACATATGCTTTTTCATTAATTGTTAGAGTAATTCATCTGTTTCAACGCTTGATGTGCTTAACTCACTCATTAGCACGATTTATGAATTGCATGAGTGTCGGGAGGTTCCTTACAATTCATGTTCTTGTTGAATTACTCCCAAGAGTAATATTTCTCAGGGATGAGGGTATGAGTCTTGGTTATCTTAAAGCTCTTAACCTTCATATCTAATTACTAGAAATGCTAGGAATTGCATGAACTAGGGTTAGGGACAAGCTTATTCGTTGAGGGGTTGGGTTTAAGTTATTTACTGAGTGACGTTAACATTAATTCATAAAGAAGAATTCTTACATACATGAGAGGGAACTTGGTGAAATCTAACCCCAACAGCATATTCATCTCATATTACAAACATCGATCATCCATTCACTTTTGTGCTTATCCTCAATTGATCAAATTGAATTCATGTTTATTTTTTTGCACCTTGCATTCAAAACCCCCAAAATATTGTTTTCAGTCTTGATTGGTTAAACAAAAACACAACTGTTTACTGTCGTGAGTCTCTTGGAACACGATACTTGGTCTTACCATTTTGTATTACTTGTACGATTCGGTACACTTGTCGATCCATCAAACAATTGTGGATTCATATGCTTCAATCTTTTACTACATTCAACATTTAATAAAATAGTGAAATTGTCTAAATCAGAGAAAACAAGTGCACAATTCCAAAACAACAAGGTCAAACACAAATCAGTGAGATTCCTTTGTTAAGAGGAGCAAAAACACAACAAAGAAAATGAAAAATTATATATAACTTAAATAGTTAAATGTGATTCTAGTACTTAAATAGTTAGTCTTACAGATTACAGTACAACTTTACAGATTACAATAATAGCTTCTGCTACCACAAGCAGATGGAGATAACGCTCGTAATAAAGAGAGGCCTATCAATTCTATATTGAATTCAATTCTATGTACCACAGTTCATGTGCGTTAAATGCATCATAACTGGCTTACAACTAGCTAGACCTGTCTTTTCTACCCTCTTTTTCTTTTTTCATCTTCCTACTTTTCTTATATCAAAATCCTGGAGAATATTTCACATTTATTGCCTTTTTCCTAAGTCTTCTGTTTTCCAATTATTTCAAAGGGTGTCAATTAATTTTATTGGTAGTATGAGTATGCTAGAAGAAGAGATGAAAGTCCATTGTTGCCATTATGATATGTATGAGAAAAAGAAGATAAATGGTACTTACTAATATCATGTGAGTTAAAAGAAAAATACTTTAATCTACCACACTGAAGCCTCTTCAATATTTGGTCTCTCTTGTTCCTAGTTTCCCTACCTAGTTAGTCTGTATATGGATGGATCCTACACATAGGCTTTAATAAATAACACTCCATGTGCATCATACACCTTAAAAAATTCATACACCTACAACCAGGTTTGAAATTAATGCTCCTCTACTAAAACCATCAACTTTTTCATTGCTACTACTGCAACTATCACCAATTTTATACAATAAGGTTTAACCAATCTGAACTACACTGTAATAATTATTGCCCTAACTTATAGAGTTTCCAACAAAACTACACTTATTAAGATAATTCAGAATAATTCAGTATAGTTGAAGGACAATGTTGTTTTCGAGAAGTGAGAACACTATGCAGAGGAAGATTGCAAATTGTTGAGATGTCCATGTAATTTGAATATCAAAGGTAAAGAAATGAACTCTGGCATATACAGACTATGGTTTTAGTTAATAGTTGATATTTTCAATCTTGCTAAGGTTATTTCTACTTCGAATTTATATTTGAGACACTACAAAAAAAATGTGATTTATCGACTGATATTTACATACATATTTTAATTTGTAGATAAATTGAATATTACATATGGATTTTATATACGGATTTATTAAAATGAATTACATACGGATTTTATATACAGATTTTTATCTACTGATTTTTTGGTATATAAAATCCATATATAATTTTGGCTAATAAAAAAAGAAATTATCTACTGATTTTACATACAAATTTTTAAAATTTACTATTAAAAAATAAGTTATTTTTCATTAAATTTTAAAACTAGTTAATTATTTAAAATAAAAATCAGAGGAGTTTTTCTTTGCAGTAAGGGACTTTAACTTTTGGTTGTGGCGCTCTTTCAAATTGGAAGTTTTCATTATGGCGCTCCCTCAAACCCTGGTAGACTCGCTTGAAGATTTCTATGTCCCTCAGACTCTTGCTTCTTCCTTCTTCGTAATAAAGAAATTGTTGCCGATTCATTGAAGACCCTTGTCGACAAACGATGTGAAAACCCTAACGCAAGTCAACAGCTCGTGCCTTAACCGCTCAGAACTCCACAGCTCACGCCTCCACCACTTGCGCATCCATTGTCGAGCTGAGTGTAGGTTGACCGACTTTTGAAAGCTTGCACCATTGTTGTTGTGTGATGAAGGATTCGTTCGACAACCACCATTGCATCTTCTCACCTCAACGAGGGTTACGAAGGTTAGGGTAAACTACTTTTTAGTCTTTTGTTCTTTCTGCTTCAACCTTAGGAACAGAAAGGCAATGGGAAGGCGATGGGGACAAAGGCGGGAAAAGAAGAAGGCAAGAGTCTTACTACTTTAAGTGAAAAAATTTAATTGCATAAGCTTTTAGGAAAGGTTTTGTTGGTTCGAAAGAGCTGTAGTGGATTAATGGACCACTATGGGGACATTGAGTTTTACCTGAGATTCATAAGCTTAATTTCAAAGTCATTATACAAATTTTACTTACTGTTGTGGTATTAAACCTGAAGTTCCTCTTTAGATGCAAGTCAATATCTTTTGTTTTAATTTTGATTTTTAATTTTAGGTAAGGAAAAATCTTTTGGGCGTATATCAATCTGTTTTGGATAAACGAAGAAATGAAAGGAGGGAAAAATTACCCTGTAAAAGGGCCAAAGATATGATGGTGAAGATGTTGAAGATCAAAATGGAAGAAAATTAGGTGACGATGATGTTGTTATTCATGAATTTGTTGGCTTTTCTTATTCAGTCATTAGCAAGCACTTGGGGTTTTGAATTTTATGTATTCAATCTGAAGTAAGAGTAAGAGAAAGGTATTTCTCCATAATTTAATGCAACTTAAATCTAAAATCCCAATGAATTGATTCAGTTTCTAGAAACTTTTTGAAGGTAAAGTTACACCTATACATCAACTAAAGTCTTAGGGATAAAAACTACATCCAACAATTAACGCTATATATTTATTGAATATGCACCTTTTCTTTGTTTCAAATGCAGACATACAATAAAACTTCCTCAATACTATAGTGGATTCTTAATTAACTGCAGGTAAACATTTTATTTACATAAATATTCCAGCAACTAACATATATGTGTGTTTACTCTATTCTTTTAAGTTGTGTACTTGAGAACTTGAATAATGGAGATAATATATAGGAAATTAACTCTTAACTTTAGTAAGAACATATTTAAAAAAAATTATCAAATATAGTATGCAAAGGGTGATTTGTAAAGCCTGATTGTTATATTAGTCTTGGTTCAATAGTGTTACTTGATAATCATTTTAAAGATTTCCATGGTCATGCTACCATCCTTTATGATAGGAGGTATTTTTTTACCTTTTTTTTTAGTTAAAAAATTCAGTTACTATTTAATTATCCATTGCATATTATCTTGTAAATTTTCATGAAATTCTGGTTGTGATTGGTGACTGACGGGATTTTCTCATCATTCCTCTTCTACACAACATCTTTGTAGTCTAGTTTTTGGTACTCAGACTTTATGCGATGGGTTTAATTAATATCTTATTTCTCTATTTCCAAACTTGAGTCTATCTGGCTTAATAGGTAGAAACTTGCAGATGAAAAAAAACATAAGGGTTGGAATAAATATTGACAATAATTCAGGTTGGTTAATTCAGGAAAATATTGACAATTCAAGTTGGTTAATTATATTTTCACATATTCTATTTTCCTACTTCTTTCTTGAAATATTGACAACTCTTATGGACCTGGAAGGTCATTTTTAAGCAGGAAAGGTCTCCTAAGAGCTTGACATGTTGAATCAGTTTCATCTTCACTGTTGGTAAATTGTTGAAGACTTTTTATTATTATTACTTTTTTTAAATCAAGTTTGTTAGTAAATTTAAACTTTCTGGCTGCTCAAAAACACTTATGTGAGTAGAACATAGGCTAGATTCTTTTTTATTATAAAAACAAGCAATTCTTTTTATGCTACTATCTATCAGCGTCCATTAATTGAGGAATTTACTGCAAGAATATGAGAGCAGAGGTTGCTAGAAAGTACTACTTTGACCAATAAATCCTCCAATTATCATAGGAATGCTTGACATATATGTCAACTAACTGTAATGTTATTATTATTGGCTGAAACTCCAATTCTCCAATCCTTTTTAGCATATATAATGACATTATATTGATTTGTTCTACTAAGTCAAAAATTGCCTTACCCACTGTAAAAAATTGCCTTACCCACTATCAAATTCTCTAATTGATGTGCTATACTAAGTCAAACTTTTTCCTAGTAGTGTATAGAGTTTATACACATAAATTGGTTGTAGAACTTATCCTAGTTCAAGCATGTTTCTTCTGTTCCGCCAATGGGATTAATTTTCACTTTTTCACAGCTTTTCCTGCACAAGTTTTTAATAGGGGAATAGGACAAAAGCCTCTATGGATTATATTTTATAGGTATGTATTTTTAATGTATGTTAATTATGATGCAAGGGCTATTTTTTTAAACATTATATATATATATATATATATATATATATATATATATATATATATATATATATATATATATATATATATTACAATCTGTTAATATTATGCAGGTGGGAGAGTTTGCAGAACATACTTCTAGTCGAGTATAAGTAGCTGAATTTGTCACTGCGTTTCAGTTTTATAAATGTTCAGCTTCTAAGGTGAGAGCGATAGTAAGAGAATTTCGTATTTCTTCTCTTGACCTCTTTTAAGCTACAATACTTAACATTGCCCCCTTTCTTAGAGGTATTAAATGCAAACTTTTCCTATAATGATTTTGTTTTAGACCTTACAGTATAGGCCACATTATGGTATCTGCTAGTGAATAGTAAGCGATAATGTTTAGCAGTGTACTACCCCATTCACTACCTATGGCATCTATCACCACACACAACCTTTTGTTGTATGAAAACTGGCAGGTAATTATTTAAAAACTCAGGCTTTCTGATTCTACTTGCCTATACCACTTCATTGAGTTTCATTTCAACTTGTGAGTGTTTCACTGTTGCTAAAATCAATTTATATAGTTAAAGTGTTTCTATTGTAGTCATGCTTATATTTCAAATGTAGTACAAAACCTATCTTATTATCTCCTTTATAATTTTTAGAACTCTCTTTTTTCAAAAGTATTTGTGGATGCATATAATAAGATTTCACTTAATTTTTTTAATCTTTTCCACTTAAATACTTTAGAAAATTATTGTTGTGTTTGTTCGTAGTATTTGTTGGCTCTAATTTTTCTTTGAACACTTTTGATGGCTTTACAGGTAATGTTGATCTGTCTCATTTGTATCAAAACATAGATAAGACTGGACAAGGAACAAGCTCTAAGCACAAGAGATATCCTAGATAGGACAAAGAAATGGAAATTTGCTGTTGAGGAAGAAAAGTGGTTAGATGAATACGAAAGGGTAAACAACTTATTTTAAAAGTTTTTGTTTATAAATAAACAATAACTTAATGGCGATGAACTTGTGCATTTTTTTTGGTTGAACTTGGATAGTTTTAATTTATTGACTAATAATGATAAGGTTTCTTGCCTATCAAAAATTATATGTGGATTTGGTAGGATTGCGATGCTAAGTTTACTGTCATATCCACACTAATATTTAACTAATATAAAAGTATCATATAAACACAAAACGTTTAAACAATTTAGACATGTTCACTTGCCATCGTTGCTATGTACTAATTAATGGATACCTTTAAAATTAACACTTAATACTTGTCATCGTGTGTTCAGTTATTATCTAATAATTTATGATAATGTTTTATTGTTATTTAACTTGATTTTCTTTTTCATAGATAAGGGTGATGAGTAGTCAATAGAGATGAACTTAAAGATAATGATGAAGAGATTAACATAATAAATGTTGTGATGAAATGGAAATAATGCTTTCAAATACGTTGCAGGACTTAAATCAATTTGATATTTTTGTAGGAATTAATTCAATTTGATATTTTTGTAAGAATTAAAGATGAGACCTCGATTATGATGAGAAGGATAATAGCTTGGTGTAGCTGATGTGTATATACGAATGTATATATTTTTTGTTAGAAGGTATTTTTTAAGTCCTGACAGTGCAGCTTTTTTTTTCATAGGAGGGAATTAGCTTCTATAATTTTATTTTGGTTTTAACATAACTGGTGTAGCCCATAATGCCTGGACATACTGTAAAGTTGAAATTTAATGTTAGAATATAACATGTTACAATATTGGAGTTGTTGAAAAATTTAGTTACACGTTAGAAATCTAAAATTTGTTTAGTTATATGTTTGACAGTGTATTCTTTATAGTTCCACTTTTTTTTTTCAAATACAAACATACTAATGTTATAACAATATTTTATATTAAATTAGTTATTTAAACGTTTTTTAATGTGTAAATTTTATGATAATATAAATAATTAATATTTATTTTTTTTAGAAAATAATTAACTATATACAGATATTGCATACCAATGTTTTCGTATGTAATTTACATACGAATATTATATACAGATTTTTTCATATATAATTTACATACGAATATTATATATGGATTTTTTCGTATGTAATTTATATACGAATTTTTTCGTATATAATTTATATATGCCTCTTTTATATACGAATTTTTGTTCGTATGTAATCTGTATATAGCACCGTATTAGATACGGATTTTTGAGGTTATATACGGATTTTGACCGTGTGTAACTGCGATTTTTCTTGTAGTGAGAAACCGTGTATATTCTAAAGTAACTCTAAGTGGGTTTGCTGCAACTAAAACTGTCCAAAGTAACTCTAAGTGGGTCATAAACAACATCCTTTTCTAAAGTTTTTCTTCTAATATAATCTCATGTACTATGACCAATTTCTAAAGTTTTGGAAGAACATAAACAAACAAATAAGTGTATTATTGAAGGAAACAGAACACTTACATTAACTTGAAAAAAAAAAATCATTTGAGGACTAAATAGGAGTAGGAGTGTATGTGCTTTGGCTTGTCGAAGGTAGTTTTAGTCTGTATGTTCCTACAAATAAATGAATGTTAAAAAATGATAACAACATGAATAAAACAAGTATTAGACCTTTAAAAAAGGGAACTTACTTCTTTGAGGGGCAGATAAATAAGGACAGGTATGTAGGGAGGGGTTCAACACTCACGCATACACATAAGTCTCCACACTGATAAGATATTGTCTGCTTTGGACCAAGTTCTCACAGATTTGCTTTTGGTACCACTCCAAAAGGCCTCTTATCAATGAAGGTATCTTATGTGTATATAAACCTATGTCCATCTCTTATTTTTTCTGATGTGGGACTTTGTTTGTACCCAACATCCTCCCTTCAAACAAAGGACCACCTCTCCTGCAGCGGAAGTTTTCTTTCTTATCATTGAGTACACCATGGTCAACACTTTTCTCTCACAATCCATGGTCAAACACTGAGCATCTCTTGCTCTCCACCTCTCATGATTCACTTCCAGACTATCGGCCACTGGCCCACCTTCCAGGGTTTCACCTGATCATGGAGGAACGTACTCGTCTGAGCTCGGTCACCATACCTGAACCATGAGCTCTGATACCATTTGGACTGTGTTGAAAAAGACGCATTATGGTAATTAGAGTGCGTTGAAAAAGACGCATTGTGGTAATTTGAGTGCGGTGAAAAAGACGCATTGTGGTAATTTGAGTGCGGTGAAAAAGACGCATTGTGGTAATTGAAGTGTAGTGAAAAAGACGCACTATGGTAATTAAAGTGCAGTGAAAAAGATGCACTATAGTAATTGAAGTGCGGTGAAAAAGAAGCGTAATTGGAGTGTGGGGAAAAAGACGCACTATGGTAATTGGAGAAAGATGCATACAAGGGACAATTGTGTTAGGCAAGATCAAGATCGGCTTCAAACTCTGGGAAGCGGAGAAGTTCGAAACACTCAAGGCCATAGACAATCTTGAGAGAAGAATGAAGAGAAGAATTTAAGTTTATGGGGGAGTTTGTTGGGATAAACTTAAATTTTATAGATTTATTATTTTATTAGTTTTGGGTATAGTAATATTTGGTTTGATTTGATAGAGATAAAATAGGAATGGGTAGTTATGATTTTCTGTTTATCTAGGTAGAATATTATTTTATGATAGAATAAACAAATTTTATTTGTAGGTAAGTTAATATTTTATTGTCAGTTTTTATTATTTGTATTTGGCCCAAGGCCCGATTTGCAACTATTTAAAGGTTGCAAAGGTTTAATGAAAATCACCCATAATGAATTGAAAAGTAAAATTATTTGTGTGGGTCACTGTTTTTAACACCTCCTCCTTGATAGACCCTACAAGGTGGTCTACAAACAATTACATAAATAAAAGTTAAACCACCCATATAAGATATAATAAAGAAGAAAATAAACAGAATAATAACATATATAATAACTAACAATTAAAATTAAAGCTTTGTTAATGATATATTTCTTTCATCATATGGAAATAATGTTTCTAAGTTTTGTTGTTTCTAAGACCTTATGAAATTTATACATAAGATGAATTTATTAAACTGTTTATAAAACTTTGTCTTATACCAAATTAGTTATAAATTTGAAGACTGAAATAGCCTCACTTACTTATGGAATTAAAGAATTCAAAACTAAGTAGTTCTCCTACTTAGTTATGAAATTGTTTCCTAAAATAATATAATCCTAAGTCGTACACCTACTTAATATTAAAAGTAAATGGTGAATGAATAACACACTAAGAACCATCTATAATAGTATTGTACAAGAATAAATATTTACTAGACTCTAAATTAAATCATTAATTCTATGAAACGGTTCAATACTATTAACAAAATATTTTTGAATGTCATAAAAATAAATTTATAAAATATTGACCTTTTATATCTAGCTTAAATCAATAAACTTGTAATTGATCTCCAGCTCAATTCACTGTTTAGTAAATGTAAAGACTCAAGGGATGAGAGTCCACTAAGAGTAGAATATTAGTGTGGTTGAGCATATACCTGCAAGCAATAATATATCATCCATTAATTATACATCGTAACATGTATTCTAGAACCTAGTATTAAAAATATAATTTAATCAGTCCCTATATCTTAAAACAAACTAATAAACCTAATAATTAATCAAACATCTAAATTACTTTTTTATCTACTGAAAAACAGCACAAAATGCCAAAAGGTCTACTAAAACAATTTTAAAAGTTCCTAATATTGCTAAAATATATGAATAGAAAGTATTTTCATCCAAAATGCAATCAACATATAATCAATGTCATGAAATCAACATATAACCAAAATACAATGTATTTTTTTATGGAAAACTAACCGTATATCAAAAACCATTTAGCAATGTCACTAAAAAAACATAACAAAATACTAGCAGATATTTCATGCAAGTACAAAGATACGGAAAGCACTTGAATGAGCTGATTACGATGGTTGTCAAGCTGCCAAATGGAAAATTGTCACTGGAATTTTCGTGATATTAAATGATTCCCTCTTTGCACTATATGCAAACATGCTTTCTTTAACTGGTTTTTTTTTTGTTAACTTCACATGATGTCACAACCATAGACTAATTAAAAAAGAAAAGAAAAATAACTATTAAATTATTATTCTTCTCTTTTATGGTTCACTATGCCACACCATAAACACAGTACAGAACAACCATATATTTTTTAATGCTCTTCATCTTTTCTGTGTTTCTCTTCTTAATCTTGCATATGCATACAGCGCCACAACTCATGTGAGGAATATCCAGACACGTCAATAAATACCTTTGCATTATATTACTTTTCAAGTTAACATAACAAAATATTCACTAAAACTACCACTAGTTTCATTGGATTTCATTGAATATGTCTCTTCAACAAGTAAAAAATCTTTTACTACAGATATCTTCAATAAATTGATAGCTACTTACTTGAATATTAATATAATCTTCAGTATCCTCAATGTAATCTCGCAGCTTTAAATGAAAAAAGAGAAAAAATAGTTAGGTAATAGTAAAGCTATCATAAATAGCTCATTCAGAGTTTGAGTAAAATTATACAAGTAAATTACACAGACTTTTAAAGAGACCAAACAAATATGAAAACAGTAAACAACAACATATGGAAGAAGGAAGAGAGCAAAATGAAAATTTCGAAAGTAAAATATACAAAACAAATGAATCAGAAAGATTTTTCGACAAGTTTCTAAGTCGCGTGAACGAATCTACAATTTAATTTCCCAGTGCGAACGCCATAGAGCACCACAACACCTCAATGACGAACACAATACTCAGTCCAAGCAAGGGAAGAACAATATGAAGATGGTGCAAGAAAGGGGTTTGGGAGAAAATAATTCCGATGAAGTTTTAAGGGACAAAGAAATGAAGGCAGAGAGCGAGGAAATGAAAGCAAAGAGCAAGGAAATAGTTTGAGGAAATGAAGGTAGAGAGCGAGAAAATTGGATTTGAGGAAAATTCAAGAATAAGAGAAATGATTAAGGTAGAAGAAAGGCATGAGGTAGATAGATATTTAGGAATTACTTAAAAATATTTAGGGACGGTTTTATTAAAATGTCAGAAATTTTTCAGGGTTTATAAAACCTCCAGAAACTAACCCCTAAAATATATTATTTTTGTAGTGTTTCTATCACTCAATACTTTGAATCTTTTTTTCCACTATAATGAAAATTGTAAAACAAATGAACTTTTCTTACAGAGAATCATTTCCAATAAAGAATTTATATTCTTTGTCATTTTCAAACTTTCTTTGTAAATTAACTTTTAATTTTCTACATTCTTAATTTATTTCAAAAAATTATCCTAAAATTTTAAAATTTACAACTCTCATAATATAATTATAATAAAATAATAACTTTATCCATATAAAAAAAATAAAATTATCCAAAAATAAATCAAATTCATATATAAATAGTTGTTATCTATAGAATTTACCACAAATAAAAATTGTACAGAAGTGATGTAGCTAAAATAATTACCAATGAGTCATTAGGTGAAAAAACACTAACCACTGGTAACACTATATTTATTGCATGGATAAAATAAAAAAAATTAAATTAAAGTTCTGTCTCCCAAAATTCCATTGTGTTAAATCCAGTAACACCCATTAAATTCTTGAACCAACACTCCCAGCTCTCCAAAATCTAGTAGGACGTTGCTCCCTCCACCTTTTCGTTTTCTCCCTCCACCTCCTCCTTTCTCTTTTACTCCTCACTTTATCTTTCTATTCCTAATTTATCCTTTAATAAAAGTTTATTTTTAGGGTTAAAAATTTTATAATTTCTATCCATTTCTCACACACAACCTATTCATTCTCTATTATGTTCATGCTCTCATTCTTACTTTTTCATCTTGGGAATTCTCTCTTCTCTTTCTTTTGGTGTGAGACTCTGGTGAGTGAAAGGTTGCTCGAAGGATTGTTGCAGGGGTAACAAACTTCAATATCTGTGTTGCTTGAAGGTGGTGGTGGACTTTATCAACGCTTCAAGAAAAGTTTGTAAATAAGCAGTGAAGAGGTACGTAATCCTAAATTAACCTGAAAAATCCTTAAACGGATATTGACATCCATTGACGGATGCTCACATTTTCGTTTAAGGGTTTTTCAGGTTAAATTAATGTTTTTGAGATTTTGTTTTTATTAGTTTAAATTTTTAAGAATTTTTTATTAGTTTACTCTTTTATATTAATTTTGAGATATTTTAATAAAGGAATTTATATGTTCTCATGTATTATTTTTGAATATATTTTTAATGTATTTTAATAATGTATATTTTAATAATGTATATTTGAAGATCTATGTTTCTATTTTTTATTTTACACGTTAGTTTTTAAATTTAATGTTTTTTATAATATATATATTTTATTTGTATCTTTAATTGTTTAACAATTTTATAATTCTATAAAAAATACTTACTACTTTAATTATATGAAATATATAATTTTAATATATTAATATTTTTATATTTGTTTGATTAATTATTAATTATGTTAATAAGACTGATTATAATTTTATAGATGATTATTGTTTAAAATGGATGAATATCTTCATATGGATTTTCAAGTTGGTTCTAGTTTGATATCCAATTTCTCTTCATTCATAGCGAAGATGTAGAGACAGATTTGACAAATAAATTTACCACAAATGAAATATTTCTTTCACGAGAGCACTTAATGGATTGGGTAAGAGGGATGACTTACGATTTAGGATTCGTTAAGATCTGATAAAGCTACTGGTGTACGGGGAAGAAAAACGTTCGTCATACTTGGATGTGAAAGAGGAGGGAAATATCGAAAATATAAAGCCGATGCGGTGCCCAGTGTATACGACACTCATAAATGTGAGTGTCCGTTTAGATTAAAGAGTAAACCATGTTCAGATGGGGATGGATGGGTGTTGAATGTGATGTGTGGACATCACAACCATGAGTTGGCTGAAACTTTAGTTCGGCACCCTTATGCTGGTAGGTTAAATATGAGTGAGAAGTCATTACTGATTGATATGACAAAGAGTAAAGTTACACCTGCAAATATTTCATTTACCCTTAAACAAAATAATGATTGAAATGTCACAACGATTAAACAAATCTACAACGCAAGGCAAGCGTATAAACTAAAGGGTCCATAGCTGAACTACAACAGCTTATGTTGTTGTTGGATCAGGATAAATACATTCATTGGACTAGGTGCGCCAACGATTCAAAGGTTATTACTGACTTGTTTTGAACACATCCTGATGCGGTGAAATTGTTAAACTCATTTAATGTTGTATTTTGATAGATTCCACATATAAAGCAAACAGATATAGACTTTCGTAGCTTGAGATTGCAGGCATGACGTGAACAGGTTTAACCTTCTCAGCAGCATTTGCTTTCTTGTCTACTGAAAGGCGGAGTCATTTCACATGGGCTTTGGAAAAGCTTAAAGGTTTATTTATAACATCTGAGGGTGGTCCTAAAGTCATTGTCACTAATCGAGACTTGGCTTTGATGAATGCCATTACAAATGTATTCCATGAGTCATATCAGATGTTATGTTGGTTCCACATCCTTAAAAATGTTCAACCTAAATGCAAAATGTTAGTTCGTTGTACTAAGGCTTGGATGTGTTGATGGATGCATGAAAAAATGTGATGGATTGTGCTTATGAGAGCTTGTTTGTTGAGTATGTGAATGGTCTTCAATGCGTGAGCAGTTCATGGCCTTTGTTCTTTGAATATGTGAATCAGACTTCGATTATTCCGTACAATACATACTGTGTAAAGTTTTGGATGAACAAAGTAATGCATTTAGGGAACAAAACCACAAATAGGTATGTTGTAATGTTATTTTATTTATTTGTTTTGTAGATAAATATTTATTTGCACTTGTTGATGTTTTTTTTTTCTTTTAGGGTTGAGTCTGCTCATTCGAGTCTGAAGAGCATTCTGAGCAATAATATGGGTGATTTATGTTCTTGTTGGGATAGTATTCATAACGTCATTATCCTACAACACAACAAGATTAAGACGTCATTTGAAATAAGTTTGTTGCTCACTGTCGCAACCGGAAAATCACGACCGGACGACGATCAAAAAAGAAAATGAATTTGAAAAAAAGATTTTAGAGTCGCTACCATAGTTTATTCTGGAAAGCTACGGAAAAACCGTAAAATGATAAGGCAAGGTCTACAAAACCAAATTCTGGTTTCGGAAGTCGGTGACGTGTGGGGAAAGTGTTAGCACCCCCATAACGCCTGCCCTAAGGCAGTACCTTTAACTAAATACGTGAATTTGATGTGGTTTGCAAAATGTTTAATTTCCCCTAAAAAATAAAAGTCTAAAGAAAACAAAATATTTTTTGTGTTTTTTGTGCCCGACAAGGATTGACCTTGCTCCTATGTACTCTCAGTTGGACTGAGAAATCAGGGTTACGTAGTTCTTTAATTATGTTTGGGTGATTGTTTGAAAACATGATGTTTTATATTTTTTGTTAATTTTTTGAAAGAAGAAGAAAAAGGTTTTCAACACAAGGATGATGCGAATGGTCGCACGTGTGCTTAAACCTCTTAAAACAATTTTTGTTTTTAAAAGAAGAAGAAAAAGGTTTTCAACACAAGGCTGACGCGGATGGTCGCACGTGTGCTTAAACCTCTTAAGATAACCTTTTAATTTATTATTTTTAAAAGAAGAAAAAAAATGTTTTTAACACAAGGCTGACGTGAATGGTCGTACGTGTGCTTACACCTTTTAAAATAACTTTTTTTCTTTTTAAAAGAAGGAGAAAAAAGGTTTTCAACACAAGGCTGACGCGGATGGTCGCACGTGTGCTTAAACCTTTTTTATTAATTTTTTAATTTTAAAAGAAGAAGAAAAAAGTTTTTAACACAAGGCTGACGTGAATGGTCGCACGTGTGCTTACACCTTTTAAAATAACTTTTTTTATTTTTAAAAGAAGAAGAAAAAAGGTTTTCAACACAAGGCTGACGCGAATGGTCGCACGTGTGCTTAAACCTTTTTTATTAAGTTTTTTAATTTTAAAAGAAGAAGAAGAAAGTTTTTAACACAAGGATGACGCGAATGGTCGCACGTGTGCTTAAACCTTTTAAAATAACTTTTTTATTTTTAAAAGAAGGAGAAAAAGGTTTTCAACACAAGGCTGACGCGGATGGTCGCATGTGTGCTTAAACCTCTTGAAATAATTTTTTTTAAAAGAAGAAGAAAAAGATTTTTAACACAAGGCTGACGTGAATAGTCGCACATGTGCTTAAACCTTTTTTAATAAATTTTTGTTAATTTTAATATCTATTTAAAAGTAGGTAAAATAAAATAAATAGATTAATAAATAAATAAAAATAAAATAAAGTGTTAAATGATAAAATAAAAAGAAAACAAAATAGTAAGTAAAAAGGGTGTAGAGGTGCGTAAATGAGAAAAGGGGGTGCCCAAACCATATTTATTTGTAATGACAGATTGGGCCTAAACCCAAGTAAAAAAAAAGTGGTAAAAATGAAAAATAGGGGTGTACAAACCTAATTCAATTCTAAAGGCAAATTGGGTCTGAGCCCAATCGGAAAGGGTGCGGCTTAGGAGAAAACGGGGTGTAAAAAGGATATTTTTTGTTTTTTTGTTGTTTTTGGTTTTCTTTGTTTTTTTTTTATTTTTAACTGGCGTAGTGCTGGCCCCAAGCTGAAAATAAAAGGGGGGTGCAGAGATTAGAAATGGGGTGTCAGAGGAGAATAATATTTTTTATTTTCAAAGAAAAGGAAAAGAATTTGATCTGGTCCAAGAACTGGGCCCAAGGGTTATGCTTCAGCAGAAGCATCAAGGGGTTCAGATTGCTTCCCCTCATTCCCACACTCGCACTTCCTCTCATCAGAGACCTAGGGTTTCTTGCCTCACATTGACAACCGGACCTGCGCCCTCTACCCCGTCCATCACGTCGTCGGCGACGACAAACGTTACCGGAATCACGGTCGGCCACGGCGTCACGCCCCTTTTCCCTCTCTTTCGCACCAGCATAGGATTGGGGTTTTCCTCCCTTAAACATCGTCTACCACCGCCTCTCTGCCACCGCCGTCGCGAGGCTCCGTTCAAGCCGTCGACGGCTCCACCACTCACAGTCGAATCTTCGCCAGCCACGGCGTCGAGCTTCCTTCCCCCACTATGATCGCCAGTGGGAAACCCTTCTTCGAGCTTGAAGCTGCCGTCGCCAACGATGTCGGACGTTACCGCTGCCGCCGGAGGAAACCGCGTCGCATATGGCAGTTCTGGCTACACCTTCGCCTTGTCAAACCCAGGAGACCATTGCTCCCACCACGACCAAACAGGGATGCCACCGTCACTCTCTTCTCTGAACTCTCACAGCCCTAAAACCCTCCTCCTCTCAGCATCAACCCAATTCCAGATGAAAGAAGACTAAAGATGGGTTTCAGGTTTTCTATTGAGTATGCGTTTTCTGCTCAAGGATTCAATCCCTTCGTTGGTGATTGAGGATGAACAGCGGTGTGGGGGGGTTAAGTTTCATTATCTGGTTTGGCTCTTGGGGTTTTGGTGATGACGCTATCGTAAGCGTGTGTGAGGATGATTGTGGCTGGGATGTAGGTCGGGGAACAAAGGCAAAGATGAATGGAGTGAGCTAGGATAAAAGAACGGTCTTGAATAAACTGGCACGAGATCTGTAACTTGGTCTGTTGATGCTGTTTGATGCAGGTGGAAGATGGTCTCGAAGATAGCCATAACTTAGATTGAGGGGAACCTATGGAGGAACCTATGGTCTACTAGAAGGACAAAACCGCTTGTATTCTTTCAGTTTTTTTATAGGAATTGATACAGAAATGTATCGGTTTTTTCTTTACTTTTTGTTATGTGTTTTCTGGACATTAAAGGGGAATATATACTTATCTCCTATTGTCATTTATATCTGATGTTGCTTGAAATCACATGTTGAGTGTATTTTGATTACCAGGTGAAGTTACAAAAAGACAAATGTAACTATATATATACTGATCATCATTCATTCACGTCCAAACATAAAATAGAGACATATAACAAGAGAGGAGAGCATGCACATAAGCCAGTTCAAAGAGTTTCCAAGCATGCATAAGGAGGCAAAGAGCTTAAGTATAAGCATATGAGGACTTACCTCCGCAGCTTCAAGACTCCTCCGCAGCTTCGAGACTTTTCCTTTTGGCTCTCCTTTCTTTGGTTCTCTTAGACAAGTGGTAAAGATATCCTCAGTGACCTCTTGTTGTGATATTGTTCTCTGATAGTGAGGTTCAAAGTGAGGTGGTGTTGGATGTGTATATCCTTCTCCTCTCTGATGGTCTTTTTTTTTCGTTGTGATAGTGTACTCTCTGTTGTGATATCGCTCTCCCCTTTCTCTTTTCTCAGGCAGCATGGTCAAAACCGATCCCCCTCACTGTCCCAGCTATCCTCTTCTACATTCTGAATCATCCAAACATAATCCTTTGTCTTTTTCCCTTTTTTGCGTTTAAACTGGATTAATTAGGCAAAGACATTCAAATTTCCATCCCTCTTTGACGTAAGATTGCGACTCTAAGCAAAGGATTTTGGCCCAGTGACCAACAAGAGGACAGCAGGAGGGCAACGTAACGTGTAAAGTTTTACAGGATGGAAAGCTCGACTGGTGTTTGCCTAAACCGAAAATGGTGAAAGCACGAGACTGACATTCCCAAAAGGGCTAGTTGACTAAATTTTTCTTTCTTTTTTTTCTTTTCTTTTCCTTCTTTTTTTTCTTTTCTTTCTTTTTTTTTCATTTCTTTTCATATTTATTTTTTTTATATATTTTTTTTCAAATAGAAAATAAAATAAAATCTAATAATAATAAGATAGCTAAATCAAATACCAAAAAACTAAGAAAAATAAAATAAAAATGAAAATAAAATAAGACAAAAACAAACACTAAGTCCTTTTATTCAGTCACCCGGACAAAATTGGGTGTTGACACTCACGAGCGACCCTTTTAAAGGATACATATATAGAAAACTTATTGGGCGTGTCTCTCGATATGTATTAGATCTTGTTGCTAAGGAATTGGAAAGAGTGCAACAGATAGGATCAGACTCATCAAAGTGTGGATGCGTATTAAGACGTACATTTGGTGTCCCTTGTGCATGTGAATTAGCACGGTATGATCCTAGGATGATCCCTGTGGGTCAATTTCATATCATGTGGAAAAAGATTGCATTTCTCAAATGTTGAATTAAATGAAACCGAGCCTCATTTATCCATTAAAGATGAGTTTAAACAAGTAAAAGAACGATTCAATGAGGCTTACATTGGAGGTAAAGTCACCATCAAGCAGAAGTTACTTGACATTACTTGTCCTACATTGATATCAATCGTCCCTTCATTACATAAAGTCAAGACAAAGGGTGCACAAAAAAGAAAAGTTCAACAAACATAAAGGTCTACTATGCAGGATCCATCATACTTTGAGTATGTCGACGCCTTTCATTCAACCATGGAATCTTCATCTGTTAAAAGTAAATTACAAAAGCTAAATGTAGTGAAGAAAAAAAGAGTTCCAATGATAGACCAATTTTATTCTATTACTTACCCCTTCATTGTGGACGTTGTTGATGTTGTGGTTGATGGTCACTTTGGATATAGATGCATTGCTACGTCGTTAGGACTCAGAGAAGATTCATGGCCCGTTATCAGAAATGATTTGTACAAAGAACTTACTCAATGGCGTGATGACTACGCAAGCCTAGTAGGAGGCTTTGATAGACTAGATGAACTGAGGAAGTCTTTGTTGGTGCAACTACAATCGACGGTAAGTGTTTCCCATTTTATGTATTTTATTTATTATATTTATTTTATCTAATAACTTGTTTTATTCATAACAGGCTAACAGGAACAAGTGGATGACATTATGAGACATTTGTTATGCAATTGCTAACCGACATAATGTAATTTTAGTGTGCATGTCATCCTCTCAAAATTATACTATCTTTCCAAATTGTTCCACACCACATTCTGATATTACTAAACATCGCTTAATTTGTATAAGACATGTTCATGGATGTCATTTAGTGCAGGTAATTTTATTATTTTGTGATTTCATTTGAAATTCCTGATGACTCAATTAACTATTATAATTTGTATGATGCAGGTTAAGCTACAAGAAGGTTTTTCTTTGCCCATGGTGAATATCATCTTTTCAACTTACTGTTATCCTCAGGGACGAGCGTGGTCATCTATTTATACTAGTAGGATGCAAGCATTTGCAGAGTTGATAAACATAATGACATCTTATGTTGAGTTAGGTGATTCATGATATTTATGAAGATATCTAAAAATACATTATTTCGTCCCCTTACAAGACATAAATACTTATAATGTTATAGTTTTAAAGTCTCTCAGATTTTTTACAATGTTATAGTTCTTGAACATGATGATCGAGTGTGTGGAAAAACAAAACCTGCAAGGATAGTAATATTTAAATAGGATTATAAGAAATTATGTTATGTGAAAGTGTGAGGAACAATTTCTGTTGAAAACCTGCACATGGTTCTACAACTAATATTAGCTTATAAAATGTTTTATAATTCTTATTATCTAGTGTAATTGTAGCGGTCTTATTCTAATGGTGCGAGTACAAGTAATTGCTTTTTTTCTTAAAATGCTGCAGTTCCAAACTATTAAGTGATGCCACACTATTTATAATTTTTTTTAGTTTAACAATATTTTTTATTTAAAATCTATTACGCAATCACTGGTGCAAATTATACTTTTTATATCGATTTTTTATACCTATTAAAATTTATCAGGTATAAATAATGGTGTAAGGGCAATTTTGTAAATATAATAAACTTTTTTATACCTCTTGTAAGAAAAATAGGTATAAAAATCTTTTTTATATCTGATAACACCAAAAGAGGCATAGATTATTGATCTATAGCAGTCAAATATTATAAGAGGTATGGATTATTTTACATTCTCAAATTCTTTTTCGCGCGATACTTTCTCTTCTCGTTCTTTTTCTTTTTTTTTTCCCACAATTTTCGTAACGAAACAAGAATTTTTGTGCTTCGGCTATGGCTCGGAGAAGAGCCTCACCTCGATCTCCATCCTCCACTCTCTCGCCGTTTTTACCAACCTCAACTTCGACGTTTCCTCTCTCAACCGCCTCTTCGACGCTCCCGTGTTCCTGTTCTTGAAGGACCTCACCGTCGATCGCATCACCTTTAGATTCTCCACCGGGTTCCCTCCAGCCTTCACGATCGAACTTCACGTCGTGCGCGTCGTGCAATCGTTCGAGTAATTAAACAGTCGCAAAAAAGAAAAAACAACTATCANCTCTATTTATTTATTTATTCTTGTTCTTTGTTCCTTAACCATCGATGTAACCTTCTATTTGAAGGAAGCCGGAAGCTGAGGAATGCGTGGTGCGGTTGCGAAATTCGTGTTAATGGTGAAGAAGCAAGGACAAACTCGTCTTGCACAGTATTACGAGTTAATGGTGAACAATCAGATTCTATCTCACTCTAGAAGAAAGGCGAACCCTGGAAGGCGAAATTGTTCGGAAATGCCTCGCCCGTAGTGATTACCAGGTATGTTCTTGTTTCCTTCTCTCTTTGGTGATTAGGTTTTCTAGATTTGGCAAAAATTGGGGATACGAAACTAGGCTTATGATTTTCTGAAATTGATTGTTCCAGTTGTTAATTAGCANTGTTATAGATGGATTTCAATGTTAAAATAATGAATTCTCTAACTGCATTTCGTTTCAGCTAGTTAAGTACTCATTTTACTTTTGTTGTCAAAATTCTGATGCATTAGTTCAGTGTCTTTTGCTGCATAATCTTTGTTTACATAGTGACTTCATGATTCCATTGCATTTAACCAATTTTGTTTACATTTCATGCATATTTTCATTGATATAGACGTGTTCTAGCTATTAATTTTGTTTTTTACAAAGTTTCATTTCTTTCATGCATTTTAACAAA
>NC_028351.1:25529578-25543738 GCF_000741045.1 Vigna radiata var. radiata | reverse complement strand
ACTTCTGTTTTGACAGGAGATTTTGTGAATTTTGCTTTTTACAAAGTTTCATTTCTTTCATGCATTTTAACAAACACTTTGATGCTAATTCTGTTTTTACAGGAGATTTTGTGAATTTTGCATTTTTTTGTTTTGCGTCTCTTCACATTACATATGCATTGTCTTACTAATTGTAACATGTTCCATGCATTCACTGTAAGTTTTTATTTTTATGTTTAGGTGAAAGTGGCTCAGCTACAGCAGCAACATCAACAAAAATCAAGTACCAATGCACAGCAGCAACATCCAATTTCACATATATTTTATCTTTATGTGAACCCCACTATTGGTGAGTACAGATAAAATACCATATGTACCCAAAAAGTCACCAAAGCATGTTGATGGAGAACAGTCTTCAAAGTCAACAGCCTCCATAAAATCAAAGGTAAGTCTAACAAGATGTTTTATAAGTCACATACTTGAGAGTTTGAATAACCTTTAATTCATCTGCAAACAAGTAAATCTGCTATAAAGTATAGACTTTTATGTTTGGTGGTATTCCAGGGAAAAGGCACTGATATTTCTAGGAAATGCTTTGAGCCTTCGGAAGTGAAGGAGTGGGCCATTGATGACTTGAATAAAACAATTCAGTGGCTGGAAAGTCAAGAAGAAAAGGTTATAGTCATCATTTTCTGTGTGTTTTCAGTTTTTGTTTCCTTCTAGAGGTTACAAAATTCTTATTTAGATTCTGAACTTGCATAGAATTTGATTAAAGTGCTAAAATTGAAGTTTGCATTGAAAATAAACTCATTTTGTTAGAAAATCATAGTCTTTCACTACCCTCTCTCAATTTCGCTTATGCTTTGTAGATATATACTATATACTATATGAATTTAAATTATGTTATTCATTTCAGCCAGATCCAAGTGAGGTGACAAAAATAGCTNCAGAGGGAATTCTAACTTGTTTGCAANATGCAATTCATTCTCTAGAGGAAAAACAGGTAATGTACACAGAATTTTGCATCACTCTTACCAGTTAGAAAGCATAGTAACCAAAATTAAAGCCAGCAAAGGGAATATGAATATGTGTTATCTATAAAACTAAACAATATAGTTTCAAACACAGCTTTAATTGAGAGGATTCAGGGTCCAAATAAGCATTAAGAACATAATATGTATTCTCGGACTCTTGGTTTCTTAATCACGTTTTATGATCCTTTGTTATTTTTGCATGAGAAAAGCAATGTGTCTAGGGACATCTTTGTCTGGTGAACTGCCTTTTCAATAGGGACATTGTGAACCGTGTTTAATTTTTGGCTAAGTACAGATTAATTTGTCTTATTGTTTGTGCTTTCTTTTTTACATTCCAGTGATAAGCTATTCAATACAACTTAATCCCTTGTTCTGTCTCCCCCAAGTACTATAAACTACCTTGTTCTGTCTCACGGTTACTTTTCAGTTAATAGTCATCTTGCATATGAACAAGAGTGGAGATAACTAATTTAAATCACTTTTCCTTGCTAATGCAGGACCAAATGCATATATAGTTCAAAGGTGTCTAATCTATAAGTCTAACTGGCAAAATGCAAAGCAGAACCACTTTGGCCTATTTTACTAGTTCATTTAGACACGTATCATTTTCAAAGTTTATGTCATAGAAGTCTTCTTTCTGAACTGCTTTTTTCAACTTAATCTATTAATAACTAGAGCCTTTTTATAACCAATATTCTTTAATAAAAAATTTTAATTAAGATTATTTAATATATATATATATATATATATATATATATATATATGTATATAAAAGAACTTTAACAACTTTCATTTCGCAAAGATAGAATAATAATAAAAAACTTTAACAATATTGAATTTACATATTGGTTGCGATTGTTTGTGTGTTGAACATAGTTTAATTGAATTTGTTGTAGCATTGTTTATGATCTAAAGATATCTATCTCTTACTTATCATGTACTTTTTGAAGTTGTCTTTTTGAATTGTGATAGTTAAACTGGGTATATGTCTCGTGATTTTTATCTAAAAGTTAATATTATAATTTGACTCAAACTATACATTGTGTAGATATTTGATGACATGTCTTCAATGGAGCAACATGTCATAAAGGATGTTCGAGAGCAGTACGCTGGAGTTTTTTTAACCATTTGTAGATGATTAAATGATTCAATATTACATTTTGAGTTTAGAACTATTTTATGTGTAACTATGTTAAATAACTATGTTAGGTAAATATATTTAGGAACTTTGTTAGCTAAATATTACATTTTGATTTGTTAATAAAAACAATATTGATTATTTTTCTTGTTATTGATTATTTAAACTATATTCTGGGATTGAATTTTATGCGGGTCTGGATATGGATAGTAGTACGTACAAATCAAATATTTTATAAAAAAGTCACTTTTTACATCGGTTATAGTACCAAGAGATATAAAAGTGAGATTCTTTTATACCTATTATATACCAGTAGGTATAAAAGTAAGATTCTTTTATACCTATTCTAGCACCAGCAGGTATAAAAAAAAATTTCTCTGGAGACTTTTTATACCTATTATAAACAGAAGAGGTATAAAAGTAAAACTTTCTATACGGGTTTTATAGTAGGTGTAAAAAATCAAAAACTTTCTATACCCCTTGCTTCTAGATCTACTTGAAAACAGGTATAAAAAGCCTTTTTTAAGAGGTATAAAAAACCTTTTTTGCACTAGTGAATAATGACCACCACACCCCCATTTGGTATTGGTGCAAGAAAAGGGACGATGTGTTTATTATCATTTGGGATGAATTTAAGGCATGTAAATGAAAATGTACAATACAATCTGTATCATACTCACCAAATATATAATATTATCTTTTGAATAAAATCTTTGATATATTGAAAAATATATCTTATGATAATCCAGTGTTATATTATTAAAACTAAAATATATAGAAAATAATGTATAAGTTATAAATAAATCATAGTTATTTTTTTAAAAAAAATATAATATTACCAGTTAATTATTAAATAAAAAAGTAAAGATAATATATATAATTATCTTATCTATATTACACAGTAAATGTATTGCTTTATAAATTGCATATTTACAATTTATATGATAAAATGTTTCCTTTAGACGTTATGTTTGGGTAAAAGCAGTGGTAGTCGGGCTTGCATCATGTTTCAAATGTGTTCCATCACAGTCTTTGGTGAGGTTCAGAACTTTTTGGATTAGTAATGATTTTCTGTAAAATAAGAGCATACGCACACTTTTTGTAATAAAAATATCTCTACGAAGAGGAGAAAAGAAAGAAAATAAGGGAGAACTACAGTAAATTTTGGTACTGAAATAGGAAAAAATGTACATTGAAGCCTCTTCAATTTTGTGATGTCTTGAAAAGGGTTATGTTGTTAATACAACAACATCAAAGTCTTATCCCTCTAGGTGAGGTCAGTTACATGGATTCTTTCAACCCAGTTTTACACGTGATAAAGAATAAAAAAGTGCGTGTCATCAGTGCTTCTGATTATTGGTTGCATGGATTTCATCTCTTTTAAGCAAGGACATAAGACCAAAATAGCAATACAAGTTTTCGTAAAATATACCATTTTCTTTGTAGGCTGCTAGTGACATTCTACAGCATATAATTGGAAGCTCAGAGTATACTTCTCATTACATGCTCATGGAACTGTTTCTAATGATCTTTGCGTTTCAAGTAAAAACTGACAAAATTGTGTTTTCAAATATACACATGTCAGATAGATATATAAATATCTTTCTTGAATAGAACATGAACATTTTAGTTCCTGTTTTAATAAATTCATTTTGTTATGTACCAACAGGGAAGAAAAACTATGCATCATATTTTTGGAACAAGAGAACACAGAGAACACCAAACACCACGTCAGTACATGTGAATAACATATATATCATATTCTAACGTTTCAATATATGGAATAAGCTGTGAAACTGGTTTTTCCAGTCTGAAGGATGTCTGAACATTTTGATTGATTACATCTCTTGCATGAAAACTATAAGTAACGGTGTGCCTGGGAAGAACCCAAAAGAGTGGAGCCTCAACTCACTCACACCACTTTGTCCTTCTTCCAGCACATGCTGTTGCTCACTTTTACCCATTGAACAGCAAATGGAATCACCATCACACCCTCTTTCTCTCTCTCTACACAACACCACTCAACACCAAGAATAAGAATAAGAGTGTACGAGCCTAAATCAGACTGTACTAATAATAAGTGTTCACAAAAAGATCAAGCACATGTTATGAAATATCATATTAAAAAAACAACCTGTTTTCCAAAATCAGACAAACACATAGTACTAAAAGTTAACAATCCCTTAAATCACAAAAACACTAACTCAATGTTATCTTTTCCATGTCCTATCAATTAGACGTCGAGTGTCTACCAAGCACATGTTTCTATCCTCTTCTAGTCGGGGAATATTCGTCGATGCCATCATTAGCATCCTGAAGCAGTTCCACCATCACCTGATGTGCAACAGTATCCTCAGTCACATGACGACACGATATCAACGACTGTATTTTTTTGCCATTCGCTTAAATCTAATGCATAATAATTATATCAAACAAATAAATAAACATGGTTAAGCAAAATTTAATAACATAAGCAATGAAAAATAACATACCAAGGTGCCAGATGTTGAAAGTGAAGAAGATCTACGATGAGGTCGTGCCTCCTATGGAACATCGGGGCGCTGTGTAGGCGCAAGAGCCCATCGTGCGTTAGTTGGAGCAGCAATAATATAGGGATGTGAAACCCTCCTAAACCACTGTATGTAGCCATCGACACATTCAGAAGGGTATGATGCTTGTCTCAAATTCATAATAACATGATCTATGAAGTGCAACCACGCAAAATCAACAGCGACTACATCTGCATCTGCAATGACAGTGGGTGATCGTGGAATCTCCTAGTAAAACCCAAACTGCCTCATCACACGCACAGGCAAATAATGAGAAAGGGTGTCACCTATCTGAATCTATCCAGAATACATACAGACTCCGAATAATGGATGAATGCCCCGATGTACCTCATATGGATGCCATACAACTCCACTGTATGTTAGACCATCCAACTGCGACCGAATCTTTGCAAGAGTCGAACTCTGTCGAGGGCTTTACGACTTAGTCGCACGTGGTGTGGTGTTATCATAAGAAGACACCAACCGCCTCCTTCCCACGTTCAGGAACTCTAAAAATGTAATTATTCAATTAAATATTTTCTAACTTTGAACATGGAGATAAGAACATCAAATAAATGTGCAAGGTTTATGTTTGTACTTGAAAAAGAGTCACATATCCAGCCATCTGCTCTGTGGAAGCCAGACTGGCATCCCCGAGCTGCTCGTACAAATGGGCGAGTGTAACAACACCCTAGGCATATCTGCCACGTATGTACATCTCTAAATAATAATAGGTAAGACACGCGTATAGAACTGGCACTTTCATTTGCAAAAGTCGTGCATCCTACTAGATGCAACAGATATGCTGTGGCAGCATAGTCCCAATGTTGCGACACCTCTAAACATATATGTCTCTAAACCAGCTGAGTCTTACTTTCGTACCATATGCATCCTCCATCTCAGCACCAGCTGTGCCACCATCAATGTCGAGCAGGTCTACAAGGGCTGTATGAGCCTCCTCAAACTCCAACTCCTCCAAATCACATAACTGTTCCAACACCGGGAGGTTAAGTAAAGTGGAGACATCGTCAGGAGTGATCGTCATCTCCCTTACAAGGAGATGGAAACTACTCGTCTCAAAGTGTCATCTCTCTATGAAACCGAGCAACAAACCCTTATCAACGTAATTGTAACATATCTGTGTGAGAGGCATCAAAGAAGAATTCCACACAATGTATTGAATTCCCTCGACGCACGATACTAACTTATTAACTTTTTTACCATGGGAGATCAATTTCAGCATCTCCCCTCGATCTACACAACAATATTTAATATAAATTGTATTAAAAAAATAACAATAATTAAAATTTAATTGATGTATCACCCGGCCCTGCTAAATACCATAAGCAACATGCTGAACATAGTTCATCAGCAAAGAAGCATCACGTGGACCTCTAGGAAATCCACCGAAAACCTCCTCCTCTATGTCAGAAACATCGACATGTTCCTCCTCCTCATAATCGTCATCAGAGGCCTCAAATGCCTCCTCCTGGACAAGGCCCTCATAGGCCTGATATGCCTCCTCCTCAAACGCTCGGTCCTCAGCGATAGGGTCATCCAGAATAGGAGTTGCCCACTGTCAACACCAATTTCGTCTAGGTGACTAAATAATAAGACTTGTTTTTTTTTTTGTTTTTTTTTTATTTTTATTTTTATTTTGTTTTATTATTTTTAATTTTTATTGGTATTTGATTTAGTTTTTTTTTGGCAAACCACTATGGAGAATCTTTTTTGGCGAACCACTACCTCATTATCCCAATTAACCACATTCCTGTCGTCTCCGAATTTTCTCATTTTCCATCAGACCCACCTTTCACCTCTGACCATTCGCCATGGCCTCTAACACCCACAATCTTCATCTGAGGCTTCCATAATCTTAGGGCAACACCTCAATTTCTGAAACAAAACACTGGCCACTCCCCACGTTCATGAGATAATCCCAAAGCACCTCTAAACCCAAAAGCAGAAAAAAAATCACTCCCCTCCAACCGTCAGCTCTTACCCATACCCTCCCACCACCTTCATCCTCATAAAATCTCCATTACTCACATCGCGCCTTTCACTCCCATTACTTACCTCCAACAGACCCCATCATTCACCACTGCCCAATCCTTCTTCATTCACCTCCAACATATTCACACACTAACGACTGCCACCAACCCTCTTCCTATAGTATAACTCATGATCCTCAACCTTCCATTGGCACAAAGTCACCAAGAACAGAGACCATCATACTCACACTAGCAACCACAATTCCTCCTCTATTTTATCCCCTATTCAGGCGCACACTATTTAAGGAAGAAGAAAAAAAACAGAGAATAAGGGAAGGAAAAAGAAGTGCACATCATACTATCACCACCTTTCTTCCAAGCATCTATTTATCAACCAATACCATACAAAACCAAATTCAATGAAGAACAACCAAGAATGAAACCAAGGTCGAAAAGAAAAATGGAGCAATAGACTCAGCGACTTTAGCAATGGTGATTCCTGGTGATGTTCATGGTTCCTTCCACCGGGGGGCAGCAACCATCGCAACAGTATCAGCAGCAGTCTTCGTCGCAGCAGCGGTGTTGTGATAGATCCAAAAAAAAGGGCCAACGAGATCTTTGTCTCCGCCAAAGAGGAATCCAATATCGAGAAGCTGCAGTTAGTTGAAGTCGAGAAGAAGAATACGTGAGCAGAACCTAGCGTCGTGGCTCGCGCTGCATCCGGTGGTGAGTTTGGGCTGTTACGCGGAGAAGAGGAAGAGAGGAGAGAGTCCTTGCGGTGGCTGGCCATGTGAGCAGCAGCTACGACATCCGATCTCGTTCGCGACGGCGAGGGCGTGGCGTGAAAAGGTGAAAGTGTTTCCTTCTCGCATATGAAGAGAGGCAAGAGAGGATAGATTGGCGTGGTGGTCGGCGGTGACTCTGACGACGATCAATATCACCGACGACGGTGCTGACCAGCTAGAGCGAGGCGCGACACCGTGGACTGTGGACTACGCTGGCCGGTTGGGTGGAAGCTGGTCGTGGCCGTGAGCGGTGGGGGTGAGGTCTCAGGTTTCCTTCGTTTAGAGGGAAAGAAACCCTGGGTCTTGGAATTGAATGCAAATGAAGTGAAGTTGTTGAGATCCCCATGAGTTTCTGATGGTATTAAGGGCCTTGGGCCTAGTATGGGCTGTTTCCTTTCTTCCTGCCACCGCGCAACTTTATTTGGACCACCATTCCCTTTCTGTAAACAAGAAAAGAGGCCTTGGGCCTGGTGAGCAAAATATCTAGTAGCACCCCCAAATGGCACTACTGCACCCCTACCTTTGGTCATGGGCCAATAAGTTTCATGTTGCACCCCTGATATTGTCTTCTGCACTGCCTTTTTCTTATTGGGCCTATTGGACTGTATTTTGTTTTTTTATTGTCTTTGCTTTTATTTCTTTAGCTTTAGAATTTGTTTTATTATTGTTTGTTTGTTAAAAATAAAAAAAAATATATAAAAATCATAAAAAAATAAATAAAAAAAACTATGTTTTAAGGTTTTAAGTAAATGTGTGATCACACGCATCGTCCATGTGCTAAAAAACCTTTTCTCCTTTTATAATAATATCAAAAATGTTTTAAAGATTTAAGTGCGTGTACGATCATTCGCATCGGCCTCGTGCTAACTACTTGTGATCTCCATATCGGAGAACACTACTGTCTTATTTTGTTCATTGTACAAGTCTCCTCCCAGCCCTCTTAGAAAAGTAGTAGATTGGTAAGAACTTCAATGTTTCAACTTTCTTGGTTATATAAATTTATGCTAAAGCAATTTTCTTAATAGTTCCCTTGCAGCACATATGATGTTGTCTCGAAGATCTACTGCTACAACTAAAAAACTTACATGGATGACCCTTAAAGTTTGGTATTTTAGTCCATACTTTCTTACATTTTGTACCGTTCTAATGATGTTAATTAAAATTTTATAATTATGATGATATATTGTAGTGTAATAGACAAAACAAGTCATATGAGTGTGGTTACTACATCATGTATTGGATGATGACTACTATTCGTGCACATTACACCAGTGGATGGGAAACAATAATATTTAGGTTTAAATTTTATTTTCTCTATAGTTTAGATTTCATATACACTAATTGAAATCATTGTGTTTTATGTAGAGATTTAATATGACTACTCCAATTCCAGAAAAGTCACTTAAACTCGTGAGGAAAGCACTAACTAAATATGTAATTGAACTATATAACAGTATGTAGTAGATATTAGGATATAGTAAGTTCTAGGTTTATGCTTCTAAGTTGTTTTATGTTTTTTGTACATTATTATTAGTTTAACTTTGTACATTGGATTGATTTATGCTTCAAAGTTGATTTATGATTATGTTGAACTGATTTATGCTTCTAAAAACTTGATTTATGATTACATTAAATGCATTTATGTTTTAATATACTTTTTATTGAAAATATATTCTTCTAGATTGTTCTGGTTGTAAAATTTTATGCAGGTCTGTTTGTGCAGTTGGAAATATTGCAGAAACAAACATGTTCTTAAAAAAACAGGGAAATACATCTCAGTTGTGACCTTAACCGAGGCAAAAAAGCCTCTATGGCCTCGATTTAGGCCACAACCGAGGCAGAAAGTCTGCAAAAAAGCAAAAAATAAAAATAAAAAACACTCTACTACCTTGGTGCAGGTCCCAACCGAGTCAGTAGAGGTCGACATACTACCTCGGTTCAAAAGGAATAGAGGCATAAAGTAATTCGAAAAAACAAATTAAAAAAAATTCAAAAACCCTACTGCTTCGGTTACCTTTGAATCAAGACAAAATCCTACCCTTTTTATGTCTCGGTTCTGAACCGAGGCATAAAAGGGTAGACATTTTGCCTTGCCTATATATGTCTCGGTTCAGGAACCCTTGCCTATCACTACAAGAAAAACTGGAATTATCTAGTGACATTTATATACAGATTTTAATCCGTATGTATTATAGATATTATATACAGATTTTATATACGGATTTAGTAAAATGAGTTATATATGGATTTTATATACAGATTTTTACCTACCGATAATCCGTATATAAGTAGGTGAGAATATTTCCTAAGTATGTAAGGGGCTCCAATAACTGAAAGTGAAACTTTCATACGAAGTTACATACGGATTTGAAAAGCTTTTATTAAAAAAAAAATAATGTTACATTGACTACCTGCATGACTTTAATTTTATTTTTAGTATTTGCAAATTAACACTTCATATCTTACGTTTTGGCTACTTTCATGATGTTTTTAATTGTGTTTATTTATTACCTAATGAAGCCAATATGGCTTCATTGTTAAATATGAGTACCTAAGAGCTAAGCCTCATATATGCTTTCATAGTCTGTGTATGATGACTATATTGGAATTTGTAATAACTATAATGAAAGTCAAACTACAGAGGAAGATTTTCAATTGATTGGAAATGTAAAAGATTTTACATTGACCCTATATTCTTATTTAGCTTTTATGTTTGATACTATTGCCTACAACTGCAATATGCCATTATTTTTGCATTGGTAGTAATCAGAAGACATAACCAAATCCTATTTTAAGTAGGTTTTTTCAAGTTTTGGCCATTGGGTTAATGAGTGTTATTGTAAAGCCATTTTTTTAACTCATGAGTTCCCATTTTGAGGTTTTGCAATGTGGTTGATGGTGACATTAGGAGTATTAAGGGGAAACGACCTAACATTGTGAATAGGTTCTTTAGAATACTTTTTTTTTGTTTATCTCGTGTTTGTGTAATTTTGACTAATATCAAAATTCTGATTCTGGTTTACTAAGTTGAATGGTTTTTTACTTGTATCTCCTTCACTATGAATTTAAAATTGAGTGTTACTGTGTTTGCATGTTCTTTTTCACAGGATGTTATGATGGTTTAAGGAGGTATACAAGTTGTAACCAAGTTTGCTCTTTTAGAATTATTGGCATATCATATTATTTATCTCTTTCTCCATTTATTGGGTTTCCACCATTATATGATTAAATTATATTTTAAGGTATGGAAAGGTGCTGGATTACGCACTCATATATTGGAGGCATATATATTGCAGGGACATAGAGATTGGTGATTTTTTTTATTCATGATTTTGGGTATCTTGTTGGCTTCCGCTTGGTTTCTGAGACTGGTTTGGTACATTTCACTCATCACTTTTTCATTCCCATATTAAAGAAGTATTTTTTACTCATTTTCTTTTTCATGCATGTGTTAATCTCTCTAGGCTTGTTCTAGTTCCATTAAGTTAGTTAAGGTCCTCTACTTTTTCATAGGATTGAGAATATGGTGTATCAATGTTATGTTACGATGACAATTGAAGAGTAGTGTTCCATCCATCTAGTTTCATTTAAAGGATGTTATTTTTTGGTCTTTGAAGAGTTTTTGAAAGAGATGAAAAACCTATGACTGGAGTGTCACACATTGTTTGTGACTTTTGGAGATAATCAGGTATATTCTTGTTAATTTTAGCTTTGATACTAGATTTCCATTATACATTCAAGAATAATGATAAACTTCTTTGTCATTTGGTTTTACAATTTCTGTTCACTTTTCTTTCCCATGCAACATGTGAAACATCGTTGGTGCTTCCCTTAAGGGATTCACTTATGGAGAAAAATGTTTATTCCTTGCTAATGATTGACATGCCAACCTAGTTCTAGTTTATGCATGTCTAACTTTATTCACCATTTTCCAATTTCTCTTTTCTCCCCTGCCCTTTTATTTTGTCAATTTAGTTATAATTACGCTACATTATGACATATGACTTTCACATATTAAAATTTCTTTCGGAGCTTGTTTTGATTTATCTTAGAAGATATTATTATCTTATTAAGGATGAGACTAGTACTTGATTCTAGTGAAGATTTTTGATAGTGAAGTATCGTTCACATGGGGTATATAAGGATGCTCAAAGTATATTAATGATACACAATATAGAACATGAGGTAAGCTGTTTCATTTTATTTTATATTACTAGATAGAGATATTACGAAGCACAATAACATCATGCTTTAATCTCTCCGTTTCTTAAAATTACATTTCAAGTGTCACCAACAAAACATGAGTCTCTATAAGTTCTATTTTATACTTTCCATCTAGATGCCCTCAGTTTGGTGATAATGGTCTAAAAACTGTTATTTTCTTACTAAAATTTGATATATAAACATACCCTTTATGGCTTAAAATGAGTTTAAAATCAAGTAAAAAACTTAGTTGAGTCATGAGAGAGTCAAAAGTTGGTTTTAGAGATATTATGCTTGTTTTTACATTGTTTTGCAAGGTTTTAAGGTGAATGGAAGATGGAAGTGAAATAAGGTGGACTTAGACCCGTGAAAGAGGAAGAAAAAGGATGAAAAGAAGGATCAGAAGAACCGCTGAGCGACAAAATGAACCGCTGAGCATCCAGAGCGATTAGAGGGAAACCGCTCAGCGGTAAAACTGACCGTTGAACAGTCCAACGGCTAAAGGGTAAACCGCAGAGCGGTTTACTTAGGCGCCTGGGCAGTTGTCTGTTTTTATTAGCTCATATTTTGTAATCTTTCTGTTATCTTTTTGGCTTATATATATCCTCAGTGCGAATCAAAACTTAATCTTTTGGCAGAGAGAAATGTCCATACCTATTCCACACACCTTGGATGAGGTTACTTGGATGCTTAGGCTCCAATCTACCAAGTTTAGGGTTATTTCTTCCATTCTTTCATTATATTTCATCTAGATTCACCATGATTATGGTGAACTAAACCATAGGTTGTTGGGGAACAATGTAATCTTTTGAAACTCTCTTATATCAAAATTCTTATCTTCTTTATATGCTTGCATATGCTTATCTTTATCAATTGTTGGGTTCTTCACCTTTGCTCAATGCTTTTATCGTTTAATTCATTCGGTAAATGTTGTTTGTCTTTATTGATACGGGAACGTACAGTAATGTCATGAACTGGGAGGAATTCTTTGATTATGCTAATACCGCCTAGAGATAGGGGTAGGATGATCAATTGTATTTCGCTTTTGTTTATCATGCATTATTAATTATTAGGGGATGCTAGGGATAGCAACTCGGTAATTAGTAATAGGCTCTTTTCGCCAAAGAATTGGATTAACGGTAGACCAAGAAAGTTTGCATGACAATTTGATAAATAAGCGAATTAGATAAGAAAAGTACATATAAGAGGGTGTGTCAACACCCAATTTCGTCCGGGTGACTAAATAATGAGACTTGGTTTTTTATGTTGTTCTTAATTTTATTTTACTATTTTGTTTAATTTGAAAAAAAAGTAATTAAAAAAATTAAGAAAGAATAAAAAAAATCAAAAAAAAATTAAAAGAAAGAAAAAAGAAGAAAAAAAAAGGAAAAAGAAAAGAAAAAAAGAACATGAAAAACGGAAAAAAAAAAGAGAAATAAAAAAAAGGAAGAAGAGGAAAAAAAAAGAAAAAAAGAGAAAAAGAATAAAAGAGAAAAAGAAAAATAAAAAAAACAAAAGAAGAAAAAAGGAAAAAGAAAAACAAAAGGAAAAAAGGAAGGAAGGAAAAAAGAAAAAAAAAAAGGGGTGCACGTGAATAAAATGAAAAGAAAGGAATGGTGATTAAATGGGAGAGATGTTTCACATGATTTTCTTGGAGAAATGGTGCAGCAGTCCCATAAGCAATTAATATTAATGCAGGAAAGATCACTTTAGGATATTTTTGAAATTTTGTTTTATTTGGTAATAATTCGAATCAACATTATGACAATCATTGCAAGGAATAATTAAAAATAATATATTGATTGTTGTATTCAATTTCTTCCTAAAGAGAAAAATATGATTTTTAATTTGATTCAATCATGACCTTTTATTTCCCTATTTTGCTAATTGACAATTAATTCGCCATTAAGGCAAGATCACAATAATATGACAAATGTGTATATATAAATATGCACCTAGCAAACAGAAAAAAGGGGAGAGGATTGAACTTCAGGAAGAGAGCATAAGGGAACAGAAAAAAAGTAGAAAAATCCAATTTCGAAAAGAGAAGGAAGAGAATAAAGAAAAAAGGAGTGGGGCAAAGAGGCACGTGCACAGATGAATGAACAACTTTCTGTAGAAGCTTTTTGTGGTGCAGTGGAGGACCTTTAAGGCAGCTTCAGAAGGGTAGAGATTAATTTCCTGGTTACATTTCCTTTCCCATTCTTATTGGACTTTTTGTTTTCATTATTGTTTGCTAATAAAAATAAAAAATTAAAAATCATAAAAATTAAAATCAATAAAAATATATTTTGAAAAGGTTTAAGCACACATGCGACCGTTCGTGTAGGCCTTGTGCTAAAAATCTTTTCCTTTTCTTTTACAAAAACCTTTTTCCTTCTTTTATAAAAATAATCAAAAATTTATTTTAAAAGGTTGATAGCACACGCGCGACCATTCTGTCGGCTTTGTGTTAAAAACCTTTTTTTTTTCTTTTAAAAA
>NC_028351.1:25429558-25528633 GCF_000741045.1 Vigna radiata var. radiata | reverse complement strand
TGTTTTTGCATTCAAAACCCAAAATTAATTTCTTCTCAAGTCTTATGCGATTGGTTTACATGAAAAGTAAGGCCTAAGAGTCCTTTGGGAAACGATACTTGGACTTACCCATTTATATTACTTGATAACGATCTGGTACACTTGCCAGGGACTTAACAAGTTTTTGGCGCCGTTGTCGGGGACTCGTGGTTTAACTTATCTAGTAGTGTAAACTGATTAAATTTGACTTGATTGTATATATTTGTTTTTTTATCTTTTTATTTTTTTCTTTTTTTATATAAAAGTGCTACTAGGGTTTGTGTTTCTTGTACATGCAGCAGGAGACTAGACATACTAGGAGCAAGAAAAATACGCAACCTCTTCTTGAAGGCTTAAGTGAGACAAGAGGAAGAAGGAGAGTCAGACGCCCATCTAGGGATTTGTTTCCTTCTCCTGGTAGATTACTATCACCTTCACCAGTTTGAAGAGCAGAGGAGATGGCTGAACAAACTCCTCCAAGACGCACTCTTGCAGACCAATCTAATGTTGTTAGCCCTTTCCATTTTAACAACATAGCCATGCCTACGGATCAATGACCAACATGGTGATGAATCCAACGCTTATACACCTGGTGCAAAGCAACTAGTTTCACGGCTTGTCAAATGAGAACCCATATAATCATTTGACAACGTTTAGTGAAATTTGCAACACAGTGAAGATGGCAGGTGTATCAGACGAAAGAGTGAAGATTAGCTTGTTCCCATTCTCATTGGGAGGCAATGCTAAGACGTGGCTTAATTCCTTCCCTGAAGGGACATTTACAACATGGGAGACTGTGGCTACAAAGTTTGTCAATAAATATTTTCCACAGTCTAAAGTTACTCAGGGAAGACTGGAGATCTCATCATACAAGCAAGGCATGGAAGAAACTCTAGGTCAAGCATGGGAAAGATTCAAAGGCCTACTTAGGAAGACACCAGTCCACGGGTTTGACAAGACAACCTTAGTTCTTGCTTACCTAAGTGGTCTGAACATGTAGTCCAAGATGATGTTGGATGCCTCAGCTTGAGGTTATATAAAACAGAAGACTGAAGATGAAGCCTATGACTTGATAGAGAGTATGACAGCTAATGAACAAGAAGCATTTAGTGAAAGGGGCGCACCAACACAACAGAGAGGAGTCTTGCACTTTCCTGCAGATGATGCCATGCTAGCTCAGAATCATCTTTTGACCCAAAAGCTAGATACATTGAAAAAGATCCTCTCATAACTTCCAAAGGAGATTCGTAATGTTTCCCAAACGCAACAGCTATGTGATTTCTATGGTGGTGACCATATCAATGGTCAATGTGCTATACCAGAGGAGATGCAACAGGAAGCAAACTACATGGGGAATCAATTCCAGTACAGGCAAGGGAACTTCAACCAAGGCAACTATAGCCAAGGTTGGAAGCACCATTCGAGTATTGGTCAACAACAAAACAACCCATCAGGGCAAACAGGAAGCTTCAGGCCGCATCAACCTTTTCCTTTGTGGTAGCAAGTAAATCAATTGACAGAGAATGTTAGAGACTTCACAAATAGATTTGACAAATTCTTGAAGGTTTATGAGTCTCAACATGAAAGTAACCAAGCCAGCTTCAGATCTTTGGAGATGCAACTTGGCCAATTGTCAAAGAGAATTGAGACTACAGAAAAGAATCAACTCAGGGTTAATACTGATGGTAATCCTAAGGAAGAGTGTCATGTTGTTGTAGCAAGGGAGAAAAGAAAAGCAGAAGAGGAAGTTATTGAGATTAGTAGTGATGAAGAAGATGAAGAGGTAAGTGAGAGTGACAAGATTAAGATTGGTGAAGAAGAGAAAGAAGAGGAGAGGTTTGAAGAAACTGAGAAAAGAAGAGATGGCCACAATGGACAGATGAGAGAAATATTCAGTCAAGTGACTATTGTTTCTATAGATGAAAATCATCCTCAAATCCCTATTTATTCTAAGAAAATTAATTATTACCTTGGAGAGGTGATAGATTTAGATGCAGATGAAGAAGAACAGGAATTGCTTGTGTAGCTAAGAAAGAAACATCATCCACCTAAAATGAAGGATCTAGGATTTTTGAAAAGGGCTAGTATTAAAACCAGCTAATACTACTTTGACAGTTGCAGATGGTTCTATTAAAAAGCCAGCTGGTAGGGTGGAGGATGCAATTGTTCGTATTGAGGAATTGGAATTCTTGGTCGATTTTGTAGTTGTAGATATGGAAAATTAGGGAAGAATTCCATTAATTTTGGGAAGACCTTTTATGAGGACTTCCAAAATGGCGATACGTATCCATGATGGCATAATAACTTTGAAAGATCAAGAATATGTGTTAATGTATAATTGCTCTAAAGGAAATAAAGTAAAAATTAAGAAGAGAGCCAGATTCAAAGAGTCAAGTAGAGAAGTTGCACTAGAGTATAGCACAACAGGTACCAATTCTAACAGTTGTAATGTTTTACAGGTACCTAAAGAGAAGGACGTTGATAAAGGAGAAATAATCCACTCAGAATATACACCACGTCCACGAGGTTCACAGGTAAGATTCAAAAATAGGAAGGGGATTGTCAACAAAATCAAAGATGGCGTGATGAGGATTATAAGACCATATGCCAAAGCTGTCAAAAGAGTGGATAGAAGGCAACTCATCAGTTGGGTAGATAAAGATCCCAACAGGGATGGAAAGACTTGAAGATATTTGATTTAATCCTACTTGTTGTAAAACATTTTTAGTTTTAGGATATTGGATTTTGGACATGTAACTTTTTGGATTTTTAAAAATTTTTGGGTAGCATCTACTGGGGGATGCTAAAACTTTATGTATCTACTGAAGGATACAGGTAGGCACACCTATTGAAGGGTGTTGGAAAGATAAGCACTTACCGATGAGTGCTAAACAGGTTTGGGTCAGGCTCGTGACATTAAACAAGCGCTATTGGGAGGCAACCCGAGTTTTGTTTTTCTTTTTCTTTGGTACTTTGAATTTGTAGTATAAGAGTATTTTATCTTTGTGTCTATGCTTGGCTTGTACACTGATTCTGATGATGGTTTGATTTTATGTTGCATGATGAGTTATTCACGGATGATTGATTGTGGATGATGATTGAGAATGTGTGTATGCTGATATTCAGGTACATGGTTCACTAACTGTGTGAACAAATGAGTAAGTGGTTTATGATTGTGATTGTGATGCTAAGCAGGATACATGAATGATAAGTGAGAAAAGCATGTTGTGTGAGGTATTGAGCTCCAGAGTTTTTATTGATGAGTGCACTATTCATAGGGAATCATGAATGATATTGCCTTAGTCTTGATAATTGATTGAATTGCATGTTTATGTTATATGATCAAGGCCATGTTTGAAAGCCCTTACTTAGCCAAATTTTCACCCAAAGTGTTTTAAATGATATACCCTTTTTGAACCTTGGCCTTAAATAGTATGAAAACCCTTAAATAGTTGGGGTGAGAATAATTGTATGTGTTGAAAAGGTTCAAGTTTGGGGTTGTATGGGGAAAGTTGAAAGGCAAAAGAAAAGCATTGAGTTCAAAAGTTGAAAAAGAAAAATGCATGAGAAAAAGAAAGGAAAAGAAGAAAAGAAAAAGCATGTAAAGTGAGTGATGAGTCGTTATTTCTTGAACTATATTTAGTTTATTACACTGAAATAAACCAGGGAATTGTGTTTAATTGTCTGTTATTTCCCTGTTTTCCGAATTCTGCTTAATTTGGTCGGAAATTTGTAATTGTGCTAATTTGGGTTTCCTGAGTTGATTAAGTGTATTTTGGCTGCAGGGAAATTTTGGGAAACATCATTTGGAGCATTAGGGATGGTGGCATGATCATTCAAGACTCAACATTTAGTCATTTCCATTTTAATAAAGTTGTAATTTCGTTTTTTTTAGAAACCTTAATTAGATTAGGTGTTTTTGGGCCCTTTTAGTGGAAATTTTGTAGAAGCCCAATGTGTGGGACACTTGGCACCAAAACCCTAGTGTTTGTAGGAGGTGGACCCCACCTATTTTGAGGGGGGACGATATTTTGAGTAGCAAAGGCCGATCATTCACTTAACACACTTCATACTACACTTTGCTTTTGCTTTTGCCTTGTATGAACTCTCTTTTGGAGCCTTGCAATTTTCAGTGTTTAGCTATGAATGAACAAGATCACGTTTTTCTTTTTCTCATGCTTGCAACAATGCTTGTTCTTGCTTGATGGAATGAAGCTCTACCATTTCTCTCTTTAGATTTTCGTTTTGAAGGTTGAATGCTTGAGTTTGAAGCTTTTTCTTTGCTTTTTCATGGTGGTTTCTTTGGTTGAAGGAAGACCCATTTTCCATTTCGTTTTTCTTCTCATTTGCTGCAGTTATTTCGTATTTACTTTGAGTTTCTTGGATTGGATGATGAAAATGGAGTTGTTGTTAAGTTTGGTAGTGAAAAAGGCTTGAGTTGGTGCATGGTTGTTGGGAGCTTGAACCCTTTTCTTCTTGTGCTTTTGTTTTGATGGTTGGAAGTAATATATGAAATGGAACATTGTGTTTCTTTTGGAGAGCTGGACGGTGCTGCAAGGTGGAGTAGAAATTCATTTTGATTTTCATAAAAGTTTGAAGAAAAGGGAGTGTTAGGTTTGTTAGTAGAAGTTGAAATTTGGGGTTGTTGTTCTTGTAAGCTTTTGCAATTGAAACTTTGGGGTCTTTGGGTGTGTTCTCAGTTTGGAGAAGGGAAGAAAAAATTTGGATGATTGTGTTGGTGAAAGAAAACCATGTAGGAGTGGTGAAAGGAGAGAGAATGGGCACATTTAATTTTTACCCGATTTGGACAAGCATAATATGAGCACATTTTCATAGAAAGAAGATTTCCATTTTGGTCTTGTCTTTTGCTAGCAATATTGTCGTGAGTTGCTTGAAGATTGGGAGGTCTTGTGTTGTTTATTCCCTTTGACTTTGCACATGTGGCATCTTGATAGAAGAATTTTTTTTGAAGCACTTTTTGTAACCATCACTTGGTAGCTCACGTAAATTTGTGGTATTGGAGTGTGCTACCATATTTTGCTGCATGGAAGGGATAAAGTGACGGTTTTGGGTGTGTAGAAAGGCACATGTGTGTTGTGTTGAAAATTGGAGCACATGGACAAAAGGAGGCAACATATTAAATTGAATGAAGAGAATGAAGGGACTTTTGTGCATGGGAGGTCACGGCCCAAGGGGTCTTCTTAGGCCATTTTCATTTCCAATTTCTTTATTTGGTGCACACTTGGTCACATGAATTGCTAGAAAAAAGTTGTGTTTGCTTATTTCTTTTGTTATAAATTAATTTGCATATTAGGATTAATTGCTTTTGATTTCTCCAATTTAGTCTTGCATTTAAATTAATTTGACCTTGTTAGATAGTTGTGTGTAATAGTGTTGGTATCTAGTATTTTATTTTATTTTGTCTTAATGTTGTCTTGTATTCGTGGTCTTGTTAGTTTAATTACCATGCTAGCTTAAATTAGTTTGTTTGCATCTGTGTCTTTATTGACTTCTTTAATTTTTGCAAAACCCTTTTTACAAACCCCCCCCCTTTCGTGTTAGACTCGATTCTTGAACCGCAAAATTGGTCTTTGGGAGACGACCTAGAGGTCATTCCCTAGCTATACTGCATTTATTTGCACATCAAATTTGTGTGGGTTGCGACAACTCACCAGTGAGCTCAATGTAAAAGGAAAAAGGGAAGAAGTTGGGAATGAGTGAAATTGGTTAAAATGAGAGTGTGCTTGAACTTTGAATAATGATTTAAACTCTCTTAACTCAAGGATTTTGTATCCCAGAACCTTGGAAAAGTCCTTGTGATGACATTTGCATGTGAGGATTTTGATTGTTTTAGATGAATGACAATATTGTTTTATTTGACATGTGAACAGTAGAGAGTAGAGTGACCTCCTAAACACTTGAGTGATTGAGTGAAACACTTGCTTGGTGAGAATTATTGAAATCCATGATTACATCTATGCTTAGTGGATTGATCATTCATGAAGAAAACATCTGTTGGAAAAAATTGATTATGTGAATTGAGTTGGATTGAAAGCATGCATGCATCTTTATAGGACTCCACTGAAAATTTGAATTGTATAATAACTTATTGTGAGAAAAAGGAATTTTGAAAATGGTTGAACTATTTGATGAAGAAGTGGAAAGCCAAGTTTTGTCTTGTTTTGCTTGAGGACAAGCAAAGTTCTAAGGTTGGGGTTGTGATAACGGTCAAAAAACCGTTATTTTCATACTCAAAATTGATATCAAAACACACCCTTTATGACTTAGAATGAGTTTAAAATCAAGTAAAACACTTAGTTGAGTCATGAGAGAGTCAAAAGTTGGTTTTAGAGATATTATGCTTGTTTTTACATTGTTTTGTAGGATTTTAAAGTGAATGGAAGATGGAAGTGAAGTAAGGTGGACTTAGACCCGTGAAAGAGGGAGAAAAAGGATGAAAATAAGGGTTAAAAGAACTGTTGAGCGACAGAATCGACCGCTGAGCGTCCAGAGCGATTAGAGGGAAACCGCTCAGCGATAAAACTGACCGCTGAACGGTCCGATGGCTAAAGGGGAAACCGCTAAGCGGTTTACTTAGACGCCTGGGCGGTTGTCTGTTTTTATTAGCTCAGATTTTGTTATCTTTTTGGCTTATATATGGCCTCAGTGCGAATCAAAACTTAATCTTTTGGCAGAGAGAAACGTCCGGAGCTATTCAACACACCTTGAAGGAGGTTCCTTGGATGCTTAGGCTCCAACTACCAATTTTTGGGTTATTTCTTCCATTCTTTCATTATATTACATCTAGATTCACCATGATTATGGTGAACTAAACCCTAGCTTGTTGGGGAACAATGTAATCTTTTGAAACTCTCTTATATCAAAATTCTTATCTTCTTTATATGCTTGCATATGCTTATCTTTATCAAATGTTGGGTTCTTCACCTTTGCTTAATGCTTTTATCGTTTAATTCATTCGGTAAATGTTGTTTGTCTTTATTGATATGGGAACGTACAGTAATGTCATGAACTGGGGGAATTCCTTGATTATGCTAATACCGCCTAGGGATAGGGGTAAGAAGATCAATTGTATTTTGCTTTTGTTTATCATGCATTACTAAGTACTAGGGGAGGCTAGGGATAGCAAGCCGGTAATTAGTAATAGGCTCTTTTCGCCAAGGAATTGGGTTAAGGGTAGACCAAGAAAGTTTGCCTGACAATTTGATAAATAAGCGAATTAGATAAGAAAACTAGATATAAGAGGGTGGATAAGATGAAATTGTAATCTCCATCAACTCCATTCATTCATAGTTTCTTTAGCCAATTGATTTACTACATTTGCATGTTTACTTTTGTTTTTGCATTCAAAACCCAAAATTAATTTCTTCTCTAGTCTTATGTGATTGGTTTACATGAAAAGTAAGGCCTAAGAGTCCTTTGGGAAATGATACTTGGACTTACCCATTTATATTATTTGGTAACGATCTGGTACACTTGCCAGTGACTTAACATTTGGTTGCCTTGTATTAGTGTTCATTAAGTGTCATGCTAGAAATTAGAAACATATTCTGAATGACAAATAATAAAAGTTCTTTGTTAAAAAGTGAAATTATTACTTGTATACAGGAGAAAATATGAGCTATTAGAAGCAGTGTAAGAAATGCCAATATTAGAAAATAATCATAATGAGTTTGGCAGTCACAAAATTTAGATAAGATCTGTTATTAAAGGGTCTCGAGTGTTTTTCCTTTTGTAATATTTAATATGTTGCTATTTAATATTTATGTTATTAAAAAATAATTAGTTATATTTATTTTCAATATAATAAATATTTATATTTTAACTTGCAATAACAAATATAAAAAAACTGCTTAATAATCAATGATTTGTTCTTCGTTCAAAAGTTCATAGACTTAGCTCTTTGTATTTGATTTGATATTTGTTCTTGTTATTTTTTCTTTTCTTTGGTGGATTCTGACTTGTGTTGCATTGAATGAGAAGGTTGATGATGCAGGAGGTATGACTTTGCTATGACTTAGCTCAATTCTCCATATCTCGTTTCATTTAGATTATAATATTTCATAACTTACTAGGTTTTCATTAATTATAGTATTATATAATTTTGCCCCAGAAAATAAAAAAACTGAAACTGACTTGTATAGTTTGATTAATTTTATTGTATGCATGTATGTTTATTGTGTGTTTTCACCATTCCCTGTTAAGGTGTTAACCCTCGACCACTTAAGTCATGGAATCTCACAACTCATCATTTATTGACTATAGATAGATTAATTCATAGTTAAGTCTTTTTCATTTGATTGCATATGTATACAACTTCTAATAATGATAATTTATTTTTCAAACAAATATAGTGAGCACAATATTATATGACATGAGCATTAATAAGATAATAATAGTGTTTCTGTATCAAGTGTCGGTTATGTTAATGTGAATAGTAGATGATAAAATATTGGTTTTGGTGGGAATCTTTCTTATTTTCTTGCTTTTGTTGCAGGTGCTTATTCAAGTGAAGTTGATGCCGCCAAAGCTCATGATTTGGTGTCAAAAGGGGGCATTAAAGCATTAACCGATTTTCATGTATGTATCATTCATTATAGATATATTTATGAGTTTCATAGTATAGGTAGTGGTGCTTTCTTGAAAAACTTTGTGTATGGTATTAATTCTTTTGATGTAAATAATTTGGTTGTACATGGTCAAGTATTTTGATCAAGAAATACATGTATTAATGGTGGAAAAAACTTTGTTGTCCAGATTTTAATGGAATCTATTCTGAATTTTATCAAGTGTTAATGTATACAAATTGTTTTAAAGTTTTAGACTTTAAAATGTTTAATGTAGATCCAATTAGTATATGTTTAAGATGGTTTGTGTGTATATTATAGGCCTTTGTTATGGTATATGCAATGCTAAATGAAAAAACGTTTTAAAACTGGCATTGTTATGGTTTGTGTAGATTACTAAGTTTGTTTATTATGAGTATATATATTAAAATTGTGGTTGATGTTAGTTTATGGACTGCAAAAGGAATCAAAAATTAGGATAATTGGTTTTTTATAAAACCAAAAGTTATATACGAATTTTCCGTATGTAATTATATTGTTAATTATATATGGATTTTACCAATGGATTTTTTCATATGTAATTATTTTTAATTACATATGAATTTTATATACGAATTTTTCTGTATGTAATTATATACAAATTTTATATATAGATTTTTCCGTATATAAATTATATACCGATGTATCTGTATATAATTTATCTACAAGAACTTTATATACGAATTTTTGTTCATATATAAGCCGTATGTAACCAAGTGTTATATACGGATTTTAGTCTTTATATACGAATTTTGACTGTATGTAATTCAACTTTTTCTTGTAATGTAGGGACGAAAATAACCTTTGTAGTTTTCCCTTATTGCACTAGTGAGTATATTTTAAATGATCTTTTCTTGAACAATTATGAAGGAGACTTAAAAGATTTATTTAAAATTTTAAATTAAGATTTATTATAAAATAAAAATTGAATAAATAATTTCTTTAAAAAAATAGTATAAAATCTCAAAATAATATTTCTAACTAAACTTTCACCTATGAAATCTCAATTTTGGCAGCACTGACTTCTACATCAGATTTTATTTTAAGATGAAAATAAAGATATAATCGTTTTTTTCTTATTTCTATTATTATATTAGTGTTAAAAAAATTGGCATTCTCCTTTTATTTTTTGATTTCTATTTTAATAGTAAAAATCTTATTATATATATATATATATATATATATATATATTAACAAAAAAAAAACTGTTTTTACGTATGTTATTTTTATTTTTTACGTTTATTATATGTCAGATGTAATATTGGAAGACTTAAATTTATATCTGTTAAAATTTCAACATAAATTTATGTTCATTAAAGATATAAGATATGTGAATTTACTTTGTCTCAGAGATAACAAATGTAAATTTTGGAATTTTTCTAGTACTTATCATAATCACTTCACCAAAACTCATATGGTTCTCGTTTTAAGTCCAAGTTTAGATCATTTCATCTTTGTCATTGAACTCGTCAAACGCTTCGCCTTTCTTCACAACTTGAAAGTCACAATTATCACATCCATTTTCCAAACTTTATAGCTTTTGTAATATATGTTGATGACGCTATGTTGATTGTACCACAAAAACAAACTGAATTTACTGAAGACAAAAATCCATTGATAACTACACTTTTTTTATGGATTACCAACAAGTAAGATATCCCTCCAACCCTTTTTCAATATTAGGATCCACAAAATATTTTTTTAAGAGTCTCAACAAATTGTTGATTGATTAATTTGTTTTCAAAAAACATAAATGTTATCATGGATGTTGGTAACCAAATTATAATAAAATTTGGAGATGATACATATAGTATAAATATGAACACAATGATAATGATGGGTGTCATGAATGTCAAAATCACCAAATGAAGAATGTGTATAAAATATGCTTTATAAATCAAATGACAACATTTCACAAAGACAAATACCATGCCAATTGAATGGTGACACTACAAAATATGATATTAAATATGATATTTATGGCAGTTAAAATTATAAATTTTAAAAAATGTTTGACATAATAAGATATATACACAGCCACTTAAAATATGATATTTATTATGGCAGTTAAAATTATAAATTTTAAAAATATCTGATATCAAAAAATGTATACACCACCACTTAAAAGATCTTTATAAAATAAAAGGTTTAATACCTATTTTGGTCCCTCTTTTTTGGGGGTTTGTTCAAAGTGATCCTCCTTTTTTTAAAAAGTTCACTAAAGTCCTATTTTTTGCAAAAACTGTGCAAGTTAGTCCTTTTTGCTAACGGCATTAATTCTGCTAATGACAGAGCTGTCCAACTGACTATTATTTGATGACGTGTAACGTTTTCATTGTGCTGGCACTGTTATGTGTTAAAAAAAATTATTAATTGTTACGTGGAAATGTAATAAAATTAGGGTTAAAATTAAAAATTCAAATTGGAGTAATTTGGTAATTAGGTAAACTGATTTTGGTCAGATGCAAATTTGACCCAAATTTGCGATTTGAATTGGGATTTTGTGGGTGATTGCGATTAGGGTTCATCAAACACCTTCAATCCAGTATTCTTAGGAGAAACGTGACAATTCTGTTGGTACTTTAAATCAAATATAACTTTTCAAGAAAATTTTTCTTTAACAGTTGTTATATGCCACCAAATAAGCAATCTAAAATTAATAGTATATATATTAAGTTATTAATGTATAGGTTCGATTCACTTGGCTAATTTCATTGTGTATTGTGACTAGATATATGAATAAAAATATCTGTTAATGGGTTAAATTACTTTTATATCTCAAAACTTTTCTCGTGTTATCAGTTGATGTCTTTAAATTTTGTATGAATATCTAATATCTAATATATTTAAAATTTTGTCTCTAAAGTAATTCTTTTATTTTTTAATTAATGGTACTGTACATAATAAAAGTAGTTACTTTTAGGTTGAAATTTGCATATTTAATAATCATATTGGTTATAGAAAAACACTTAAAAAATTAGAAATATTATTCAATGGAATCGATATTTAATGTATTATTAGCTAGATAGCTAGTCTACGTGTTACTTCTGTTTTTCCTACTATTTATTTCAATATTGTTTTAAAAAGAATAAACTCCTTTATGATATAGGTATGGTTAAAATAATACAGAAAAATTAGTCATCTGATATAATACAAATAAGTCACAATTTCCTTCATTAATTGCTTGAATATTCTAATTAATTTGTACTGCAACTCAATTGATGTAGACTAAAAGTTTATTTGATAAAAATGTCAAAAGATAAAATAAAATAACTTCTAGAAATGAATTAGTGTATATCTACTCTTTTATTAAAAGTAATTTAAAATTAAAAATAAGTTTATATAAAAATTTAAAAAAACTAAAAAATTATGAACTGTAAAAGAGAGATAACAATATAAAGAGAGAAAAAAATAACGAGACTTCTGAAAGAATATATATATATATATAAATTATATTTTTAAAACACAGTTTCATCCTCTTTGATAGTTTGAAGTGGTGTTTAAAAAACATTAACTTTTGATATTGTAAAATCGTGTTAACATGATTTATCTATTTTATGTACTTTTTCAAAAATTTGTGGATATCAATAAATTTGATAAAATATTTCATCCTTTTTATATAAAAAAAAAATCAAGTATTTGCTAACACTATCATTCAGTCAAAGCTTGTAAAATACATTTTAAACGGAGAAATATAAAAGCGAAAATTGAAGACACGAAGCAGAAAAGTCAAAGTTGACAGAGTATGTAAACGGTCAGAAAATTAACGTTTGCGTGAGACATGTGTGGTTGAAGTTGTTTGCATGAGACATGTGTTGCTGAAGTATGAAGATGGGTCCACGACACAATTAAAGCATAACTTTGCGCACATCCTGTTATGTTGTGATCCCCTATATATAGTGCTCAACACAATCTATCAAACCACACAGACTTGAGAAAGTTAGAAGTAATGGAGTTATGGATGAGATGGTTCTTTCTCTTTTTACTTTTTCATTTTTCATCCTCTCATTCCTTATGCCACACTTATGATGCCTTTCTCTTGCATCATTTCAAGAACTCCTTTACTATTATTACTGATTATAGTTGTTATTATCCAAAGACAGCAACATGGAAAAATGAGACAGATTGTTGTTCTTGGGTTGGAGTCACCTGTCACCCCATCTCCGGTCATGTGATCGGTCTCGACCTTTCCTGCAGTGGCCTTTCTGGCCAAATCTATCCAAACAGTACACTTTTCCTTCTTTCTCATCTCCAATCACTCAACCTTGCTTTCAACATTTTCTATCCATCTCATTTTTCATTTCTTTTTGGTAGGTTTGCTAGTCTCACATACCTTAACTTATCTTGTTCTTCTTTCCAAGGTCAAATTCCTTCCCAACTCTCACACCTTACAAAATTAGTCTCCCTGGATCTATCTCTTAACCCTGATTTAAAGTGGAAAGAAGGCCCTTGGAAGAGTCTACTCCATAATGCAACAGATCTTAAAGAGCTTGTTCTGGATGATACAGACATGTCTTCAATTTCAATCAACATTCTCAATTTGTCTTCCTCCTTAGTCACTCTTAGTCTTCAAGGGACTCAGCTAAGAGAAAACTTGACATATGGTATCTTTTGTTTACCAAATCTTCAACACCTCGATCTTTCATATAATCTGTTCCTTCAAACCCACCTTCCAAAAGTTGGTTGTAGCACTACTTCTCTTAATATCTTAGATCTTTCATATTCTAACTTCCAAGGGTCAATTCCTCCCTCTTTCTCTTACTTCTCACATCTTACTTTCCTAGACCTCTCATCTAACTCTCTTGTGGATTCAATCCCTCCCTCCTTCTCTAACCTCTCACACCTTACTTCATTATTCCTCTCACATAACTCTCTTGTGGATTCAATCCCATCCTCACTCCTAACCCTTCCACGTCTCTCTTTTCTCTATATCGATGGTAATAATCTTAGTGGTGAAATCCCGAATGTTTTTCCTCAGGCAAACAAATTTAAACAATTGGATTTCAGTAGTAACAATTTAGGAGGTGAGTTACCATCAACACTTTCAAATCTTCAACATCTCACTCTCTTGGATCTTTCCAGAAATAAATTCAGTGGTCAAATCCCAGACGTGTTTGTCGGGCTAACCAAATTGTCAGCTCTTGATATTTCGCAGAACAATTTTGAAGGAAAAATCCCATCTTCATTGTTTGACTTAACTCAACTTTCTGAACTGATATTTTCTTTTAATAAATTACAGGGTCCATTGCCCAAAAATATAACAGGATTTTCAAGTCTAATTATCTTATCATTAGATAACAACTTGCTTAATGGGACAATTCCTTCATGGTGTTTATCTTTGCCATCTTTGGTGAATTTAAATTTGTCAACAAATAAGTTCACAGGGCTTCTAAGTTCAGAATCATCATATTCCTTGGAGTCCTACAACAAGCTACAAGGTAATATTTCAGAAACAATTTTCAGTCCTGTAAATCTTACTTACATAGATCTATCGTCAAACAACTTAAGTGGATATGTTCACTTTCCTCTTTTCTGTAAGCTTCAAAATTTGGAATTTCTTAATCTTTCCAATCAGTTTTTCCTTAATTTTGAATCCAATGTCAACTGTACTTTTTCCTCGTTAGAGAATTTGGACCTATCTTCTACGAGTTTAACTGAATTTCCAAAGTTATCAGGAAAAGTACCAATATTAATACTTCTCTTTTTATCCAATAACAAAATCAAAGGAAAAATTCCCAAGTGGTTACCCAAAATTAGGTCATTATCTATGTTGGACCTCTCTCACAACCAATTGGAGCAATCCCTGGACCAATTTTCATGGAACCAACAACTTAGTTATCTTGATTTTAGTTTTAACAAAATCACTGGTGGCATCTCTTCCTCAATTTGCAATGCAAGTTCAATTGAGTATCTCAACTTGTCACACAACAAGTTGACGGGCATCATTCCACAATGCCTTGCTAACTCATCATTCCTTTCTGTTTTGGATCTACAACACAACAAACTTCATGGCACTTTGCCAAGTGGCTTTTCAAAGAACTGTCTGCTCAAAATTCTGAATCTCAATGACAACCAATTAAAAGGTTCTTTGCCAGAATCTATGTCCAATTGCATTACTCTAGTGGGTTTAGATTTTGCCAACAATCAATTAGAAGGTGCATTTCCTAATTGGCTTCAAGGTCTATCACATTTAAGATTATTGGTTTTGCGATCCAATAAGTTTCATGGCCCCATTGAAAATTTAAAGACCAAACATGGGTTTGCCAATTTAGTTATACTTGATATCTCTTCCAACAACTTCAGCGGCCCAATACCAGAGGTCTACATAAGAATGTTTGAAGCTATGAAGAATGTTGTTCAAGATGAATATGAGGAATACATCAAAAGTTATTCAGGTTATGATTCTTTGACTATAACAACAAAATCAATCGTTGTTACAATGCAGAAAATTCGGACAGACTTTGTAACAATTGATTTATCAGAAAACAGATTTGAAGGAGAGGTTCCAAACGTGATTGGAGAACTTCATGCTCTTAGAGCGCTCAACCTTTCTCATAACACACTTAGTGGTCCTATTCCTCAATCCCTGGGAAATTTGACAAACTTAGAATCGCTAGATCTGTCCTCAAATATGCTTACTGGTATGATTCCTACAGAACTAACCAATTTGAACTTTCTGGAAGTTCTGAATATTTCCAATAATCATATTGTGGGAGAAATACCTCAAGGAAAACAATTCAATACATTTTCCAATGATTCCTATAAGGGAAACTCTGAGTTATGTGGGTTCCCATTGACAAAAAAATGCAACAAGGACATTGAAGAACATTCTCCACCTTCAGTGCCCTTCAAGAGAGAACATGGATATGGATATGGATTTGGATGGAAAGCGGTGGCAATAGGATATGGATGTGGAATGGTATTTGGAATGGGAATGGGATGTTGTGTGTTATTAATAGGAAAGCCTCAATGGCTTGTGAGAATGGTTGCATGACTTGGGGTTGTTTTGTTGTACACTTTGTTCAAATTCAATTGTGCCTTCATTGAAAACAAAAGAAGTTAAGCAAGAACGTTATCACTTTATCACTTTGCACTGCATAGGATATTTGATTCAAAGTTTAGTTCTAATATGAATGTGTTGTAGGTACCTTATGGATATTTAATTCCAAGTTTAGTTGTAATATGAGTGTCTTTTTTCTGATTATTTTGTTGATAGAAGACTGTGATGAAGGATTTCATTTCCCTTGAGCTAACAAATTTGTTTTATTTTGAATATATTGTTGTATTGGTTATATATTATTAATAGTTGTTGTACTCCTAAAAATAATTATATATTGACTAAAAACATAGAAAAATTGTAATTATGTATTTTAAAAAATGCTATGTATTTTTCATTGCTGAATTCCTTTTCTATTAATTGTATTTGGTTCTCTTATTATTTTTTTAGTCATTATTCAATTGATGATTTTGCTCATAACGTAGAAGAACTTACAAGCAATGTGTTCAAATTATTCAATATGTCATTAACCACAGACCAGTTGAGAGCAGTGAAAATATTAGTACAAATATAAATTGTAAAATATATATAATATAAATTTTAACTAATTTGTAAAGTCTTTAATTTCTTTTCATTTAAATAAAACATGAGTTGTTGCATATGAAACCCCTGCACCTTCTTTTCTCTTTCATCTCTTCTTCTTTCTTTTGTTTTTGTTTGTTTTATTTTTTTCTCAAAATCTCATCTTCCTCGTACAAAGTTCTAAAAAGAGGATTGAACAGAGTCTCAAACTCTTTTTTGCATAACATAAAATTAAAATAACTTAAAATAAACAAACCAACCATAAATAAAATTTTATGATAGTTTATCCCAAATCTTCACAATATATTAAGTTTTCCTTATAAAAAATTTCACTAATCAAATAAAATTTTGATTACAGCAAGTACATCAAAATTTTCATATTACACCTCTCCAGATTACACGATTATTAAATCTCAGGTACAATTTTTCAATCTTTTCCAAAAATTAAGAACTCTTGAAATAACAAAAAACTCTCCAAAGAGAGAGTATATATTAAGCTCATTTGTGCTAAATTTACGAAGTTAAGAATAATACAAAAGGTTTCACATTCTCAAAGTTTGTACTAAGATCACTGTTGGACTTCGTATGCACACAATTATATCTCTTTCTTTAATATATCACTTCTTCTTTTTTTCTAACTTTATGGTTTTTTTTCTTCACTCACTCTCTCTCTCTCTCTATATATATATATATATATATATCTTTGTTCTCATGGTTTTTTATGGTTCCGTGATATGAAGGTTCAAAAAGCTCAAAATAATGTTTAAAACCAGTGTAAACTTCAAGCTTTGGCTGCTGCAATACGCACTATGATAACGGTTGAAAATGTTGTTATATGTAATGTGACTTTGATACTAAAAACATCCTTTTTCACTTAGAAACTTGCTTTGACTCATGCTTTTGCATTAAGTTGTGTGAATAAGAGAGTGGATGTTGATTTAAATGATTCTATGACTAATTCCCATTGTTTTGGTAGAGAATGAAGTAATACTGGAAATAGAGATGAAGAACCAAGGAGACAAAAAGGCTTGGAAAAACACTAGGAGGAGGGACAACACAGAGCTTAGACGCCCTGTATGGACAGCACAAAAATCACATTTTATAACATACAAAAATGACCTATTTTAACGTACAAAATGAAGATATAACTCTGAGCGATATAATAAGTCTACAAATTTTATGACGTAATGAAAAAGTACATTATAATAGATTCAACCTCATAAAAAAGTACGTTATAATAACATAGCAAAAAAAGTTTGTTATAATAGATTCAGGTTTTTTTTTTAAAAAAAAAAAAAACAGGCTGACATTTTGACATTCAATCAAATGTACTAATATTATCTTTTAAATTTGTTGTTACTCATTTACCCAATATTATATTTCATCTCCTAAAAAAATAAAGACAAATAAAATAAAATTTCATTGTCTATTACAAGAGAAAAATAATAATGATCCAAAAAAATTGGCAAGACAATAAAATTGCTAAGAGAAAGTGTTCAAGGTATAACTAGTTAAAAGCATGAAATAAAATACATTCAACATAGAAAGAATAAGGTGTGACAGGATATATAGCAATACTTACTACACATTAAACTCTAAAAGCCTAAACAATAATAATCAAGATAAGACTCATTATTCTTGAGTGACAGGATCCGTTTCAGTAGAATGGCTATCGGCAAAATAATCTTGAAGCTTGAGTGGCAGGATATGTTCCAATTACCAAATTATAATATTCATTAAATATTAAAATACAAATATTCAAAATTTTAGAAGATAAATTTCTACACTCACAATTTACGCAACGGTTTTTACTCTTTAGGTCGTAGTATTTCATTGTTGTTTAAAATCATTTTTGTTGTAGTACTATTGCTCTTCATCATCAATTCACTTTGTTGCCACCCATTTCTCTCCCTTAATCACTGGACAACTTCCATGAAGAGAAGTCTGCATTCAGAAAACCAGAAGTTTAGTAATATAGCAACGAGCAATATGTAAATATGTATAATATAAAAATATAGAAACAATGTATCTTTAAGAGGGAATTGTTCTCTTTATGAAATTATTATAAACTAACAACGAGATTTAGTGTTATATATGTAAGTAATAGATTTATCCACTATCATAGGTTTGATATAACACTATCAAAGGTGAAGATTTACCCCTCCATGCCTATGGCCATGATAGCAGCAGCTTCCATAACCCATAGGATTCCACATAAACCCCAAAAACTTCAATATCTTACTTTCCTGTTCAATTATCAAAAGGTATATGCCGAAGCTATTCATGAGAAACCTGATAAACATTTCGAAAAAGAAATAAGAAACTAAAAAGGCATTGATGTTTGACTTTTTACCTTCTTTTCTTCAAGCTTATTGTATCCAAACAAGTCTAGCCTCTCTTGTACTTGTTGAGAGCTTAAGCCTTCTCTTATGCATTTAAGATTATCAAAAACCTCTTCAAGAGGAATGTTCTCCTGCATGTCATAAATTCCAAGTTCATGAAATGCCTTGAACCAAATTGGTTTTTACCTCCTATGTACAACTACTAATCATCACAGAAGTAAAATTTAAAATCTATTCTCTTCCAACAACACAATATATGCACTTTTGAGCTCTGAGTCTCAGTTAGAACCCTTTAAATGTAGATATTGATGAACCATATCAGCAAAACATAATAAAAAATGTTAGTCATGCTCCAAAAAATACGATTTAACATTCACAGCTTTTAATCATGTCTTGTTTTGAGGATTGTTAGTTTTTCCGTTACTGTCAGAAGGACAGTTACGTGGTATTCGATTTGAGTGTTTTTCCCTTTTCCCGTTTTTCCCCCTTCGAACTCTATATATACATATAGTAGTTCTTCCCTTAAGAGTAGAATACAGAAACATTATACATGTATGAGTTTTATTTAGAAATAATAAAAGATTGCGTTTTTCTTACCGATCTCCTTGCACTGATCAACTTTGTCTTCTTCGTCGTCGGCCACTGTAGCCACCGCCGGAAGTTCTCGCCGTCGCATTCCTCGGAGACCTCTCGATGGTCCGTTCTCTCTCCTCTCACAAGAAATCCTTTATCGTCTAAATGACGCTTCTGTTTTGCCAAAACCCTTTTGATGTTTCTTGGGCTGAAGCCAATTGGGCCACCAACATTAGTGCACGGTGTTGGGCTACGTCGAATATGGTATCAGAGCAGGTCTAGTGCCTACTCTGCTTCCGTTGTTCGCTTCTTCTTTCTTGAAGATCTTCTTGGATTACTTTTCTAGGCTTCTTCATGGAACAGATGGATCAGTCATCCAACCCAATTAGTCCCTTCTATCTACACCCAGGTGAAAATCCTGGACTCACCTTGATCACTCAAGTTTTAAACGACAACAACTACTCCTCATGGAGCAGGAGCATGCGACGTGCCTTGCTTTCCAAGAATAAGGTTAAATTCATTGATGGTACGATAAAGAAACCGGAAAGAATGGATGTTTTGTTTGATGCCTGGGAGAGGTGCAACATGATGATCTTATCTTGGATAACAAAAACTCTCTCCCCTGAGATAGCTAAAAGCGTCATATATGTGGAGGAGGCAAAAGAACTATGGGATGAGCTGAAAGAACGTTTTTCAAAGGGGGATTATTTCAAGATATCTGACTTACTTCAGGACATACACTCCATCAAACAAGGAGAGCGAGGAGTCAGCCAATTTGTCACTGACCTTAAGATTCTATGGGAAGAACCAGAGTCTTTAAGACCCATACCCACATGCACATGTCCAACCCCTTGCAACTGTGATCTCTCCAGATGTTCTTTGAAATACAGGGAAGTTGAACATGTGATCTGTTTTCTCAAAGGACTAAATGATTCCTACAACATTGTCAGGACACAGATCCTGTTGATGGACCCTCTTCCATACATTAACCGTGTCTTCTCTCTTATTATGCAACAAGAGAGACAAGAAAAGCAAGTCTCTGCTGAAATCAAGATTTTGGCTAATGCTGCTGACAGAAGTAGTTCCTGGAAGCCTGATCAGAATTGGAAAAATCAAGGGAATCAAGGAAGAGGTCCTGGATTACGTGGACAAGGAAGAGGTAGAGGCAAAAATTCTAACTATGGAAAGCAATGTTCTTTTTGCAACAAATGAATCACACAGTGGACAAATGCTATTCTAAGCATGGATATCCTCCTTGGTACAAAAAGGGGGACAATAATTCTGAGAAAAGAAATTATTGGAGTTCTGCTAATGTTAGCTCGAATAGCAATGGGACTGAAGGGGTTCAAAACATTTAACAGATCAATAACGGCAACATTCTAAATTCCCTCACAACTAAACAAATGCAGAAATTACTCAGAATGATAGATAAAAGCGATGAATCTATCCACAAGATTAATCAAGTCCAGAGAAACAATACTGAAAATGAAAAAGGTAACCTATCCTGGATTTTAGATACTGGTGCTACTGATCACGTCATACATGATAAAACGAATTATATGACCTTTTATAAGATCAAACCTGTTCCTATCAGATTACTTAACAACACGATAATTACTACTGAATACGTTGGGACTATGCAATTCACAAAAAAGTTTATCATTGTTAATGTTCTTTACATTCCTGACTTCTGTTTCAATCTGATTTCTGTCCAAAATCTTATTAAGGACTTGAATTGCAGCCTAACCTTTTCTTCTAAGACTTGTCAGATAAGGGAGAACAATACTTTGAAGATGATTGGATGTGCTAACTCTTGGGGAGGCCTCTATTATCTACAAGCTTTTTCAAAATCCAATTCAAGATGTATTACAAATTCTGTTTTTTCTTTTAAGAGTGTTGATATTAATCTGTGGCTTGTTAGGCTAGGCCATCCAAGACAAAAGGTTGTAAGACAAATGTGTGAGAAGTTTCCTTATATCAAAATGGGTGCTGATATTGTTTGTGACACTTGTCATTATGCTAAACAGCACAGATTACCCTTTACTAAAAGCGTTTCTCTTACTAATGAATGTTTTGATCTTATACACTGTGATATATGGGGCCCTCTCAAAACTATTTCTGTCCATGGGCATAGGTATTTTCTTACTATAGTAGATGACTATAGTAGGCATGCATGGATTTTTCTAATGAACAATAAAGGACAAGCTAGAGACTTACTACAAAACTTCGTTATTAAGATCAAAAATCAATTTAACAAAATGGTTAAGGTCATTAGATCAGATAATGGACCTGAATTCAACTGCATGAATTTTTACGATTCACATGGCATTATACATCAAAAAAGTTGTGTTAAGAACATAACTCTTACTGGTCCTATGCAGTAGGACATGTTGTTTACCTAATAAATAGATTACCCACTCCCTTTTTAAATAACAAGACTCCTCATGATCTGTTGTATAATCTTCCTCCCACTTACTTAGATCTAAGATCCTTTGGATGTTTGTGTTTTGCTTCCACACTTGAGAACAACAGAGGTAAACTTGATCCAAGAGCTAGGAAAGGTATATTTCTAGGATATAAACCTGGTATGAAGGGTTATATTGTACTTGACTTGAACACCAGGGAACTTTTTATAAGGAGAAATGTTGTCTTTCATGAAGACATCTTCCCTTACCAAAATCAGCAAGGAAATGCTGAAAATATTGACAGTGAAGGAGACAAGGCAGACTCTCTCCACAATCTACTGGGAGATCAGTGTACCACAAACAATGACAGACACACTGAACCTAATGCTGAAAATGAAGAACAGATACAACAGACATCTGATAATAGAGAAAATAGTTGCAGTACAGGAAACAATCAGGAGGTTCGTGAGCAAAGGAGATTCGAAAGGCCTAGAAAGACACCGGAATATCTCAAAGACTATGTTCACCAGGTCAATCAATCCTTAACTATGAAAAACAATTTTAAGACTCCTTATCCGATTTCTAATTCATTATGCTGTGATAATTTGACAGAGAAACACTTAAGATATACATTGGCTGTCACTGAAAACAAGGATCCTCAATCTTATAATCAAGCTAAGGGAATGGCTAAATGGGTGGAAGCCACGAAAAGAGAAATTAAAGCTTTACAGGATAAGAAGACTTGGGATTTAGTACAACTTCCTTCAGGAAAAACCCCCATAGGGTGTAAGTGGGTGTACAAGACCAAGTATAAGGCAGATGGTAGCATTGAAAGGCTTAAGGCTCGATTGGTGGCAAAGGGATACACCCAACAGGAAGGAATTGATTATCTGGATACCTTTTCTCCTGTGGCCAAGCTAACTACTGTCAGATTATGCATAGCTCTAGTTGCTTCACACAATTGGTTTCTACATCAACTTGATGTAGATAATGCGTTTTTACATGGAGATCTCAATGAAGAGGTCTATATGGAACCACCCCTAGGTTTGAACATCCAAAAAGGACAGGCTTGCAAGTTAACTAAATCTTTATATGGAACAAGCCATTAGGCAATGGTTTGGAAAACTGTCAACCTTTCTAATATCTGCCAATTTTATCCAATCAATTCATGCAAACCCCTACTAGTTATCACTATCGTGCTGTTCAACGCATTCTCAGGTACATCAAATCCGAGCCGTCCCAAGGATTATTCTTTGCTACAGATTCTCCTATGAAGCTAAAAGGTTTTAGTGACTCTGATTGGGCCACTTGTCCCAACACTCGAAGATTCACCACAGGCTTCTGTGTTTTTCTTGGATCGTCTCTCATTTCCTAGAAGTCTAAAAAGCAGAAGACGGTCTCCAGATCCTCTACAGAAGCTGAATATCGTGCTCTTGCTGCCATTGTATGTGAAATATAGTGGCTTTGTTATCTCCTACAGGACCTTCAGATAGAAGAATCCGGAACCCCTGTTTTGTACTGTGACAACAGGTCCGCGAGGCATATTGCTCATAATCAGAGCTTTCACGAACGCACCAAGCACATAGAGCTTGATTGCCATGTTGTTCGTGAGAAGATACAAGAGGGTCTTCTTCATCTCCTTCCCGTTCGATCCGACGAGCAACTGACAGATCTTTTCACTAAATTTCCACACCGTGTCAAGTTCAGAACCATTGTTCCCAAGCTTGGACTGGTGAGTATACACCGTCCAGCTTGAGGGGAGGCTTTTGAGGATTGTTAGTTTTTCCGTTACTGTCAGAAGGACAATTACGTGGTATTCGGTTTGAGTGTTTTTCCCTTTTCCCGTTTTTCCCCCCTTCGAACTCTATATATACATATAATAGTTCTTCCCTTAAGAGTAGAATACAGAAACATTATACATGTATGAGTTTTATTTAGAAATAATAAAAGATTGTGTTTTTCTTACCGATCTCCTTACGCTGATCAACTTTGTCTTCTTCGTCTCCGGCCACCGCAGCCTCCGCCGGAAGTTCTCGCTATCGCATTCCTCGGAGACCTCTCGATGCTCTGTTCTCTCTCCTCTCACAAGAAATCCTTTCTCGTCTAAATGACGCTTCTGTTTTGCCAAAACCCTTTTGACGTTTCTTGGGCTGAAGCCAATTGGGCCACCAACATTAGTGCACAGTGTTGGGCTATGTCGAATATCTTGTTGCATCATCTTCTTATACAATGTTGTTTATACAATGTTGTGCCAGAATGGTAACAGGGTCAAATTATATAAAGAGAGATCAGACTATATAAATATAAATATATAAATAGGGTAAAACATGACGACTAGACCTAGAACAATCAAACACTACAACAACTTCGAATAAAAAATACCTCCAACAGATAAGAATAAAGACCATTGATGCAACCTTCACCTATGGCACCAAGGGCCAAGACAACAGCTTCTCGTTCTTTCCAAGCATCATCCCTATCAGCAGACAACTTAGCCTGAACAAATTCTTATAACCTTTAGTATATCCACACACAAAAATAAGGCTTGTGGAGAAAATAATGGGAAACAACATATATTTTATGCTTTATAAATGTTGCAACTTCAACAACATCATCGATGCAATCCTATCACAAAAAAATAGTAAAACCCCAAAATCGTTTTACCTGGCATTTTGTCCCTATCACCACCTTTTAGAACCACGAGGTAGTGAACAAAAGAAGGAATCACAACCTCAAGCTTCCCATCACTACAAAACAATAACGCATACATTTGACAAATGAAAATAAATAATAATAAAAATACAAATCACAGAACAAGTAGAGTATACCAAGCTCCTCTTCCGCCATTATTACCAACACACCAACACATAAACTCTCTCTCACCACACCACACCAGAGAATGATGAATGAGACTACACAAAATACCACAACAATGAATGATGAACGAGTGATGACTCCTAGTGGGCATAAGGTTTGGTTGTGAAAGGGAGAAAAAGGAAGCTTGAAGCTTCTGTTGGGCAATAGAGATTGACTTGAATAGAGAAGAAGAATAAGATGGAGGTTGCTCCCTTTGTTTGAGAAGAATAAACCCTAGTGGTTTTTGAAAGAGAGTAAATGGACCAGCCCATAAATTTTGTTTCATATATTATTATTTATTTATTATTTTTTTCATATGTTATTATTCTATCAGACAAGAAAACGGGTATCGAATGGATAATCCGTGCGTTTTTTTTAAGTTAGTATCCGACGGGTAGCGAGACGGCGAAATGGTACAATTTTTACCTGCAGGTTAGATTCGGGTATCACACTATCCGTACCTGACCCGACCTGTTACCATCCCTACCAATGACAAACCAAAACTATATAAAAAGGTTCCCAAACATGCACATTGGTAAAAAGTAATGGATGAGGAAGTGGTTGCTCTAGAATATAATCAGACATGCAAGTGGGTCTATAAACCTAAATGGAAAGTTGATGATATATATATATATATATATATATATATATATATATATATATATATATATATATATATATATATATATATATATATATATATATATATAAGACAAGTCTTGTAACTAAAGGATATACACAATTGAAGGACTTGACTTCTTTAATACTTTTCTTATGTAGATGATGTCATCATTATTGGAGCCAACATTATTTAAATTGAAAGGATAATTGAACTTCTCAAAAGAACTTAAGATAAAGAACCTCGGTGAGTTGACTTCCTCTGGGTGGAAGCTGTAAGATATAAAGACGATGTTCACCTATGTCAACAGAACTTGAAGATACAAGACTGACATCATGCTCCAGTTTCAACTCCTACGAATCATTCAGTTAAATTTTCTATTGTTGTTAGGTCAGATATTACTAAAGTTGTGCATCAAGGTGCTTTAAGAATTTTACGCTACCTCAAACAAGCTGGAAAAGGAATATTTATTGATCCTAAGAGTCAAATTCAATTTAACACAACTATAGAACAAACTTTCGTCGACGGTTAAAATGGTCCTCCAATAACGACTTTTGAATTGTTGTAGATATAGTTGTCATTAAAAGTCGGGATAAAACGATAATGGTTCAAATGATCATTGTTAAATACAAAAAAGAGTAAAAAAATTTAACGAGAACGTCATTTCTTCAAATGCTTTAAACTACCTTTGAAATAGGGTCAACCTTTGAAACATCACCAATAAAACAAATAAAAACTTTACTCATATTAAAATAAATAAACTTACGTAGAATGAAGAGTGAACAAGATGGAAAGAACAACGTGTCATGAGACGTAAGCAAACGAGTAGAGTACCAACAATGCCTTGCGAGCAGCAACAACGAGAATGGGAACAAACACAAGACAACAACACGAAACGAACAATGGTGGTAATGGGTCAAGAATAGTGACGACAACGTGATGAGCGAACGAGCGACAACATGAGTAGAACGTGTAGAAGTGGTGGCATGAGTAAACGACAACATGAGAGGCGACCAATAGTGGTGGCAACTTGAGTGGTGACACTAAACTTAGCGGTGGCAACAATGTGGATATTGAGGAGGGTGGACAACTACGTAGGATAATGATGATTAACTTAATATAAAACACGGTTGTCACCAATTGAGTCATAATTAGGTCAACATTAATTCTAAGCATGTTCCAAAAACTATTAATATAGGTTTGAAGTAAAGAGGTAGGTTGGTTACATTTATTACTAAAACTGTCAAATCTTTGCTCACTCTGGCATTAGAGTGTCTTTCATAGGTAATCTCCCAATACGACCAAATGATGTGAAGGAAAAATGGTGACTAGGATTAACGATTGGACGAATAAAACTTGGAAGATTCATAACCTCAACTCCATAAACCGAAAATTTTTGACACCCACCGTGGAGTTCAAGGAAGTACAAGAAAACCTAATGGTGACCATAAGAAACATGGGTAAGCAACAAGATCCTATGGAGTTGATTAGGGAGATGCAAAGACAAATACAAGAGTTGTAAAGGAGACATGAAGTTGAGATAGCGGTGTTGAGGACTGAGAATGCAACTCTACGTCACGAGAAGACTGCCTAAAACTTTGTACTAAGTAGGGCTGGTCCTTCGAATGTGAACAAGTCATATGGGAGCAAGCAAGGAATCTCTCACAATGAAAACTTTGTAAACGGATAGTCTGTTACCTCTTAAAGTTGCTATCATGGATGAGTTCATGCCCGAGCGGTGGATGCCTCCAGCATTCGAGAAATACGATGGGCCAACTGACCCCGACGATAACCAACGGACGTTTTTCAACACCATGATCTTTTTTAGCAGGATCAATTTCATGTGGTCTTAGGCCTTCACGCTATCCTTAAAGGGGAAAGCGCTAGCATAGTTCAACACTTAGCCATCCAACTTAGTGTACAACTTCTTAACTATCCATACCTTGTTTGGTCGGCAATACGCAACCAACAAGGTTTAGAGCTTAACACAACTTGCACATAACAACATCGTTACTTGAAGAGGTTGGTTGATGATCGTCCCAAGAAAATGTTATATATAACCAGATACCATATAAGTATGTTTTTCATCAAGTTTCCTTTCCCGAAGGTGGTATATAGGTCGATATACCCCTTAGTATCAACCTTTTCTCTAGAAAACCTGAATATGAGCTCATCATACAAGGTCATCGCCTTTTCCAACAACTCTAACTTCTTTTATGTCTTCCAATATAGTATGTCTACTAAACTAAGTTGATCTACCAAGATCTTCTTGACAAACAATTTCTCAATTTCCATCATGATGACCATAAGGTCATCCTGCTCAGGGTCTATCCCTTGAAATTCAACATCCGTGAACATAATATGAGGCATTCTTTTTTTGTTATAGGTTCTACATACTACGTTAACAGACTGCACAATTTTAAGGTGTTGCTTCCTAGCTGTGACGATGAGTCTCCTCTAGCAAATCCACCCAAATATTATATTGATAGTTCCCTTTAGAGGGGCTTGGTATCAAACAAAAGGGAGTTATATCTACAAAAGATACTTTAATGTTCAAGTTAGACAAGTGCATGAAAATGTAATAAATGTTGTAATAATAGAAGTGATTAATTTATCTTATGTATTCTGCTACGTATACCATGTGTTATGAGCCTTTTACTTGGATAAGCATGACCCATGTTAATTATTATAATTAGTTTTTAGTCATTCAAGTTACTTAATCTTACTTTATAATCACCATGTTAAATAAACTCAATCAACGTTTTTTATATAATGATTTCGATTGATCAAAATGTATTTGGCCAAGATGTCTTGATGTTTTGGATCATACCATAAAGGCCACATACATCTAGACATAAATGAACAACATATACTCATACACGTATATAGTGAATAAAAAGGTTTTTCCCAAACCGTTATGTTTTGAAGACACCTAACATAGGTTTTAACTTTTAAATATCTAAAATAAAATAAAAAGGTATTTATATGTATATATATATATATATTGGATTCTCACGGTTTTTGCCTGAGGGATGGAGAGGAAAGTCATCAGTAACACTCTTAAAATTAATGTTACCTTAAAACCCTTTTAAATGATATGTTAGACAAATTAGGAAAAAAAATTAATCATGTTTAATTTAAGTTATACTTCTTTTGTCTAACCTGAATATTTTGCATATTCTTTTATAAAATTTATATTATCTATAATCATAAATCATGTTAAATATTATTACATTATATAAGAAAAATAAATGTAACAAAATCGTGGTTCTGCCAATACATTTTGTTTTAGTATGGATCTATGGGACTGAGAGACTAATCTCGTTGACGTCTCTTTGCTACTTCTGGACGCTTGATATGTTTGCTTCTCCGTAGTGTAGATCGTTCGCTCACCCTTCGTTGGAGCCAAACACTTTCCTTCAGCCTGTATCGCTCGTTCTCCTTCGATGGCGTCGTTCGCACTTCTTCATCTTGCACCACTTGCACTCCTTCACCAGCAGAGGGGAGATGTACCTGCAAAATGCACTCTGACGCTCAAGTTAGGCGTAGGTTGTAGAGCTTTTGCTCTTTAGAAAGTGACTTTGTTATCACTATAGAGTATTTTCGAGTGTGAGTGAAGCATACCTGGCTTTTAGCCTTGATCCTGTATTTATTAGTTATCACAAGCCTAATAAAATATAAACAGACTTACCTTAAACATATTTACCTTAAAATCCTGTCGGTTGCTCAAAAACAACGGTTACAGATAAACAACTTTATCAATATCTTTAATTAGATATCTTTGATCATTTTATCCTCTATTGGACTTGGATGCTAACCGCTCGGCCTAGATATCATATTATACATAATGCCCCCCAAGTCTGAGTTAATCGTCCGGTTGTATGGTCAGGTTAACTATAGGACTTCGGAGTGATGCTCGACATGAGGGTTCCTTAATGTGCACCATTTAATGTAGACATTTCATTTACCAAACAATCGTTTAGGTTTTCCCGCCTTTGAGGCAACTGCAGAGTCCCAAAAGTACGACCGAAAGATCATCTTGATCCTACGGTGCACATCGCTTGCGGTTATGTCAGTTTCCCCTCATTAATGTGAAAGGATATTTGAAAACACTGGTTTACTCAATCATCATTTGTCATTTCTGCGCCAACTTCTTTCTCCTCCAAATTCTCTAGCCTTCACTGTCGCACTTCTCTTCAGGTAACGATGGATCCTTGCACTGTTTTAGATTGTTCGTCTGAATCCGCGGAAGAAAGGGGGCACGGTGGCAATGTCGAGGCTTCGAGGACTTCACCAACCGGAGTTTGCTGCGAAATCACCACTATACTTAGCAGTGAAAACGCCTTTTTATATGGTAATGTTTGTTGGTACCAGGGGGGTTATGGTTCGAAGAGTATAACGCAGCGGAGTAAAACTAAGAGTAGCGTATAAGCGTTTTCGGTCACCTTTTTAAAACAAGTTGGTCCTTTTTCGAAAAACAATTTTCTTTTAGAAAATTTATCGAACAGTTAATATGCGTAAAATGAAATGAGTGTAGGGAATAGAAAAATCACACAAGTATTTTTATACTGGTTCGATTCAACAGAATCTACGTCCAGTCGTTAATCACTATAAATAGTGATTAACAGTTCCACTAAAAAGATGTTTCTCAGATTACAATTATAGTGAATGAAAGACAGATAAATAAACCTTCCTTCGACGAACGAACCAGAAGAAGATCACTCTACCAACTCGAAGAGAACCGCTCCGGCTCGCGAGCTTCTCCTATTTACGAGACCAGGCAGAGCACCTTGCTAACTCGAAGAGATCCTACTCCGACTATCGACACACAATACGCGAGCCTCTCCTATTCACGAGACCAAGCAAGGGAACTTTGAACAAAGCTTCTGAGAACTTTCCTCTGACAAACAGTGTTCTACTTAGCTATCAGTTCAAAGACGTTGCCTCTAAAGTTTACAGAAGCCAAATATATAGCCAATTGCACTAAATGCCAAAAGTCAGGTCCCAACTTCCACGAATAATCGATTATTGTAAGTGATAATTGATTATTCAAGTCCGTTACGGGTTTTTCAAAAAGTGATAATCGATTATATGAAGTGATAATAGATTATTCCTGGCTGACTTGTGATAATCGATTATTGCTTCACGATAATCGATTATTGTAGTTCAAAATGTAATTTTTACAAAGTTTGAAAAGCTTTCCTACTACATTTAAGTTCTACAAATTGTTTTTAAATAAACTTAAACTCTTCTTCAACTAAATCTTCTTGCAGCATCATCAAAACAAAAGTCTTAAGATTTACCAATACTCCTTATTGGTAACAATCTCCCCCTTTTTGATGATGATCAAAAATACTGTTTTAAAAGCAACTTTGGCTATCCTACAAAAACATACAATCTAACAAACAACAACAGAGTTAAGCAATACCTGTATTTTATGCTTCTCCCCTTAAATTATGTCCTTAAATTATGTTTCTCCCCCTTTTTATATCATAAACAAAAAGATTAACGTAAAGAGCTCCCCCTAAATATGAGCTCCCCTTAAATATGTGCTCCCCCTCAATTAAACAAATTATGCATATAATTAAGAGATCATTTTATTTATGAAAATAAAGATTACATCATCATAAAAAAAACAGAATTATAACATAGAGGAAATGGCAAGCAAATAACAAGATATGCTCTAATAGAGACCTATCTCTAAAACTCAGGGCTAGGGGATCTACAAATTGTTACCAATAAGGAGTATTGGTAAATCTTGAAGACAATTATTTTGATGATGCTGCAAGAAGTCTTAGTTGAAGAGGAGTTTAAAATTATTTAAAAGCAATTTGTAGAAATTAAATGTAGTAGGAAAGTCTTATAAACTTTGTAAAACTTGCATTTTTAATTGCAATAATCGATTATGGACAAGCAATAATCNATTATCACTTGTATTTTCTACTGGAATAATCGATTATGGGAAAGAAATAATCGATTATCACAAGTCATTCAGGAATAATCGAATATCACTTCATATAATCGATTATCACTTTTTGAAAAACCTGTAACGGACTTGAATAATCGATTATCACTTACAATAATCGATTATTCGTGGCAGTTGGGACCTGACCTTTGGCATTCAGTGCAATTGGCTATATATTTGACTTCTGTAAATTTCAGAGGCAACCTTTTTGAACTGATAGCTAAGTAGAACACTGTTTGTCAGAGGAAAGTTCTCAGAAGCTTCATTCAAAGTTCCCTTGCTTGGTCTCGTGAATAGGAGAGGCTCGCGTATCGTGTGTCGATAGTCGGAGCAGGATCTCTTCGAGTTAGCAACGTGCTCTGTCAGGTCTCGTAAATAGGAGAAGCTCGCGAATCGTTGGTCGATTGTCGGAGCGGTTCTCTTCGAGTTGGTAGAGTGTTCTTCTTCTGGTTCGTTCATCGAAGGAAGGTTTATTTGTCTGTCTTTCATTCACTATAATTGTAATCTGAAAAACATCTTTTTAGTGGAACTGTTAATCACTATTTATAGTGATTAACGACTGGACATAGATTCTGTTGAATCGAACCAGTATAAAAATACTTGTGTGATTTTTCTATTCCTTACACTCATTTCATTTTACGCATATTAACTGTTCGATAAATTTTCTGATAGAAAATTGCTTTTCGAAAAAGGACCAACTTGTTTTAAAAAGGTGACCGAACATGCTTATACGCTACTCTTAGTTTTATTCCGCTGCGTTATACTCTTCGAATCATACCCTCCTGGTACAAACAGTTGGTATCAGAGCTTGCTTTGATAGTTTTTCAAAATATTTGCGAAAATGGCCAATCACAACCAAAACCTTGTATATACTGAGGGTGCTTCTACTAACAGACCATCACTTTTTACTAATGATAACTATGCTTTCTGGAAAGTTAGAATGGAAATTTTTTTGGGGTCGGTTGACAGAGGCATCTGGGAAGTTGTACAAAATGGTCCTTTTATTCCTAAGAGCACAGTTGATGGTGTAGAAGTAGAGAAATCATATTTTGATTGCACTGTTGAGGAAAATAGAAGAGCCCAATTTGATTTTAAGGCTAGAAATATAATTTTATCTACACTAATCCCTAATGAATTCATCAAAGCTTCTGTTTATAAAAGTGCACAAGAAATGTGGAAATTTTGAAGACTCATTTATAATGAAGTCGAAGATGTGGATAAGTTGACACAGTGTGATTCAAGCTCTACATCAAACTCCTCAAGCTCAAGCGATTTTAATGAGGAAGAAAATATATGCTTAATGGCAAATAGTCAAAGCCAAATCTTGAAGAAGAAGAAGAAGGAGAACAATTAAGGCTCCGCATCAAGCTTCAAATGTTATGGATGTGGTGAAAGAGGCCATGTAAAAGCTGATTGTTCAAGCAACAAAAGAAGAAAAGAAAGAAAAGCAAAGAAATCTCACAAAAAGAAGAAGGTCTACATTACTTGGGAGGATACTGCATCAAGCACTTGTAGTTCAAGTGATTCTGTTGAAGAAGCAAACTTGTGTTTGACAGCAAATTCTGACGACACTGCAAGCCAAGTAAGTTGCTCTAGTCTTGGCACTAGTGAGTTTGATTAACAAAAAGCTTTTCTTGAATTATTAAATGAATCTGAGAAATTAGATGTGCATCATAAAAAATTGAAAAATGAGCTTAAGGAATTGAAAATTAATTATGAAAGTGCATTAGATGAAGAAGTTGTTTTGAGAAATAAAATTAGTAATCTTGAAATGAAATTATCTGAATCTAATGCAAATAATCAACCTGATGAGTGTCTATCTTGTAAAAGTCACATGTTTGACCTAGATATTCTTGAAAATTTGCTTGCTAAAGCCATCAAATCTATTTCACATAGTCAAAATGGTTTTAGAAAGAAAAATGTTAAAAACAAAAACATGCGTCAACATAGGAAACCTCAATTTAAAAGAACCCTTAGAGTTTGGGTTGAGAAGGGGACTTTTGTGAAAAACAAGGTCCATGATGTTTGTTGTTTCTATTGCATGAAAAAGGGGCACACTTCAAACAAATGTAACATTAAACATTTTGATGTTCCAAATGGGAAATATGCTTGGATTCCTGTCACAAAGTAATATGTCTCTAACCTCAAGGACCCAAATAAGATTATGGGTACCAAAAACTATATTGCTTTGTTTTGCAGAATAAGTTTTTCAAAAGGAGAAGAGAACTTTATATTATTCTACTTTTGGAATTGATGCTCCAAGCCAGGAAGTGAATCCATCAAGTGATATCCAAAGCCTTGGTTCGAGCACAAAGTGATTGAGCTAAGTATTGTTTAAACTGTGTTGTTGTATTGTATTCTTTTTTATCTTCCATTATTTGATTACTGTCATATTCATGTCTGTTTGAGCGAATGATATGTCCACCACTGATTCATTCATCCTATGGTGTGTTATTGTCTGTTTACACACTTTAATCAGTGAAATTCATCTATTTGAGACATTCATGTGCTGAATTTAATCTTTTGGTATGATTAGTCATGTGCTTTGTTATTTCAGTGCTTTGCTTTTAATTGTCAATTGAATTTGTGCTTAACTGGTTTGGTATTTAACTTCATGAGTACTTTGAAGTTAGCCTTGGTATAATTTCTGCCAAACATCAAAAGTAATGAAAAATTCATTTGAATGAGATAGTTGATAGTTTCTATTGGCATTTTTGGATGATTAAAGACATTTTGAAAATTAAATTATCATCTTTGTTTTGAAATTATTTCTGCGGAGATTTGCTTTTAAAAAGTTCAAATGCATACCATATATGATATGATTATACACATTAAGAGCTTGGAGGCAGTAAATGAACATATCAAATTTGCATAATTGTATTGTAAATTATTTGGTTTAAAAAAAAATTGTTGAAAGATAAAATCTAAATCAGCTCTTGTGTTAAAATTTTGGTGTGAAATTTAGAAAGGAATAGTCTTTTAAAAGAAGTTAGGCAAAAACTGCATTTCCTTGGTTGAGTAAATTTTTCAGTTTTTAAAATTTTGATTTTCCACTAGTTAATTGCTGAACATCTTGCAATAATTTCATATTGTCTTATTCAAGCTTTCAAAATTGTTTTTGAGACCAATTAGGAGTCTAAAAGTTATTTGATTCATTATATTTAAAATTGACACATAATTGGATCTGGATAAGTAAATTTTAGAAACACTGTTGTTTAACATCAATCAGTTGTGATCGCAAGTTCATTTCTCTGATTTAAACATGTTCATAACAAAAGAATTTTGTGTTTTCATAGCCTTGGGTATTTTCACTCTTCATACCATCATATTTTTAAATCTTTTGTTGATAATAAGTTGTTGGTTCAATTGCTTAATCCTGAAGTATGTATGATGTACTTACATTTGAGTAATCCTGCAGCAAAAGTTAGGTACTTGTGAGATATCTAAAATAAATTATTCAAAAGAAACTTTTAAATCCTTCTAAAAGGCTGAGGTACCAACGCAAGCTTAAATATGAAAACTGATGCACCCAAATTTGACTATTTCTTAAATGTCTCATAGCTTCTTGATTGATAATTTCCAGTTGTCTTATTTTGTCTCAAAATTCTAATTGCTTAGCCTAACAAATCTTGTCTGAGAATTTTTTTTTGGTTTCTGAAACTTGAAATAAAGATTTGTGTGCTTTAAGTTTCTTAAGAGAAGCCTGAAGTAGTTGATAAAGTTGGTGGTTAAAATTCTTTGGACCGAGATAAAAAAAATTCTATTGAATTAAATCTGATTACTGCATATTGTTTGAATTGTTGTATATGTTGTTTTGATATGCACAACTGAAATCATGAGATTGAGCAGATTGGGATATGAAAATACATGAATTATAGTTGTTGTTTGGGAAGTTATACATAGTGTTGTCAAAGTTAGCTTTGAGTAAATTGTACTAACAATAAAGTCTTCATGATAAACTTGGAGCAGGTGTGATGTGATTATATTCATTGAAGCTACTGTTGTGTTCATTGTACTTTATAAATTAGTAGCTGAATCATAAACATCTTAATTATTTGATAAATGATTGTTGATTTCATGGGTAAATTGAGTATGCTAAAAGCTGAATTTGATTTACTAAGAATCATTGAAACTTGTTTGAAATTGCAAATACAAATCTGAATTGGCTTTTAAGTATCTCTTCATTGTTTTGGACTGAACAAATCTTAAAATATTTTTCAAAATCTGCTTTTGAGTTTAAGAGAAATTTTTGTTTGACAGCTTATGACATGATATTGTGATACTTGGTACCCATGTGAGGGGGAGATATATAAGGCTGTTAGATATCTGGTTATTCATCTATACTTTGGTATTTCATCATGTATTTGCCTCTCATTTTATAAAAGATCAAACTTTATAAATTAATCTTTCTTTTGTTAAGGATGAGAGCCATTTAAGGGGGTGCCTAGATTCTATGAACTTAAGAGAGAGTTGGGAGTGTTAGATATGTCTTAGGCTCAAGAGTTATGAAATTTTCCCATTTTTCGTAAGTTTAGCGTTATTAATTGATTATCATAGGATAATAATCGATTATTTTTGTCTTTGGCAAAGTCTGTAACCGCAGATAATCGATTATCCCATAGAATAATCGATTATTCTTACTCAAACCCACATCTGGACACTTATGAGAAGATAATCGATTATCTTCATCTATAATCGATTATCATACAATTTTCATGGAAGAACACTTTCTTAAATTTGTCTAAGCAATTGGAGGATGTAAGTCTTGCCCAAAGAACTTTGATCAAATTTATGAGTGGCAGCAAGCTCGTGAAGATTAAGTGCTTGATCAATTTCATGAAATTGATGTTCGCCTAGGAAATATTGAAAATCATCTCAACCTTCAACCATCTGAGAGATCCCAAAGCCCTGAATTTTAGATTTAGGTTTATATGTTCATGTGCTTTGTTGCTTGATTGATTTTACTTTTATCTCTGAACCCTCTTGATGCTCCTTATGATAAAAATGTAATCCTTTATGTTAATGAATAAACGATCTTTTATCTTGTCTTTATGCATACATTGTTTAATTAAGGGGGACATCACATTAAGGGGGAGCTTTATAATCTTTTTGCTTATGATCATAAAGGGGAAGAAATATATTTTTAAGGGGAGAAGTATAATATAAATTGATGCAAGTATTTATAACTTTATTGTTGTCTGTTAGCTTGTATGTTTTGCAGGTAAGCCAAATTTGCTTTTAACATTGAATTTTTTATCATCATAAAAAAGGGGGAGATTGTTACCAATAAGGAGTATTGGTAAATCTTGAAGACAATTGTTTTCATGATGCTGCAAGAAGTCTTAGTTGAAGAGGAGTTTAAAATTATTTAAAAGCAATTTGTAGAAATTAAATGTAGTAGGAAAGTCTTATAAACTTTGTAAAACTTGCATTTTTAATTGCAATAATCGATTATGGACAAGCAATAATCAATTATCACTTGTATTTTCTACTGGAATAATCGATTATGGGAAAGCAATAATCGATTATCACAAGTCATTCAGGAATAATCGATTATCACTTCATATAATTGATTATCACTTTTTGAAAAACCTGTAACGGACTTGAATAATCGATTATCACTTATAATAATCGATTATTCGTGGCAGTTGGGACCTGACCTTTGGCATTCAATGCAATTGGCTATATATTTGGCTTCTATAAATTTTAGAGGCAACGTTTTTGAACTGATAGCTAAGTAGAACACTGTTTGTCAGAGGAAAGTTCTCAGAAGCTTTGTTCAAAGTTCCCTTGCTTGGTCTCGTGAATAAGAGAGGCTCGCGTATCGTGTGTCGATAGTCGGAGCAGGATCTCTTCGAGTTAGCAAGGTGCTCTGTCTGGTCTCGTGAATAGGAGAAGCTCGCGAATCGTTGGTCGATTGTCGGAGCGGTTCTCTTCGAGTTGGTAGAGTGTTCTTCTTCCAATTCGTTCGTTGAAGGAAGGTTTATTTAGCTGTCTTTCATTCACTATAATTGTAATATGAGAAACATATTTTTAGTGGAATTGTTAATCACTATTTATAGTGATTAACGGCTGGACGTAGATTCTGTTGAATCGAACCAGTATAAAAATACTTGTGTGATTTTTCTATTCCCTACACTCATTTCATTTTACGCATATTAACTGTTCGATAAATTTTCTGAAAGAAAATTGTTTTTCGAAAAAGGACCAACTTGTTTTAAAAAGGTGACCGAACACGCTTATACGCTACTCTTAGTTTTATTCCGCTGTGTTATACTCTTCGAACCATACCCCCCTGGTACCAACAATGTCGCCACTGAGAACCCTAAAGTAGAAGATCCATCTTCATCGTCTCCCACTGTTAGCGGTTAGAAGCTACGACTGGGCTTCCTGCGATGTTAGCAATTTTCATAATTTATTTAATAGCAAACCCGTATTACAGGATTAGGTAGAGAATAGTTGCATCCTCAGGACCCTAGGTTATAATTCGTGTATAAAACTGAATGCTTGCAGAGAGAATGAAAGTTTTTTTCATGGTAAAGAGAACTCAGCTGCTAATTTCTGCTATGTTTACTTATGTTTACTCTATGATATGTACCTTAGGCTGCCTTATAGCGTATTCCAAATGGATGTGTTGAAAACACTAAACGTTGGCCCTTCTTAGTTACATCCGAATAGTTGGGGATATATCCAGGCTTTTGCCGCCTTGTGCCAGGTTTTGGCTATTAAATTGACTCCAACCTTTTTCTTGTATTTCTATAAAACCCATTCAGTTGCAAAGAGAGGTTGGGTTTCATTAATTTTTGAACCTGGGAATGCTTTTCTAGAGCTATATGCAAAATCCTTTAAAATCTTTAATGACAAATTTTTTAAGGTAATAATTACCGACGTAGGACGCCCCTTCTTTTTAAATGAGGATAATAGCCCTAAGTTTCCCCTTTATTGGACCCAAGATCCTCTTAAGTTCATTTCCTGGTTAGAACAAAAAATGACCATTGACGAGATGGAAGTGTTGAATGTTTTGACTGTACTGCCTCACCCCTTTTCTTCCTAGAGGATTATAAATTTCCTTGAGCATGATGACTTTGACTCAAGGGTGTTTGGTATGTTCCCTTTATTGATTTTCCTAGCCATTTTATAACTGTGACTGATATGTGGATAATGCAACTTATTTGCATATATGATTGGAAGAAAAGGTCCCATTCAGGACTCGTTCAAGATTATGAACGAGAAAGAGAGTCATGGAGAGTCCTCCTTTCCTAAACCGAGCGACGCTCCCGTCCCTACGCATATTGCTCCGAGGACTATTGAAGGTACCTCGAGGGAAAGGGTCGTTATTCCTCCGTAGATCGACCGACCACCTTCCCCTGACGTGACTGTCAATGAAGATCGTCCATTTGTAAGGAAGCGTAAGGGAAGACAACAAGCTATTATGCCAAATGCTTCAAAGAAAGGGAAAAATTCCCAAGATCCGATTGATTGCCCTATTCCAAGTGGCATGTGGGGCCCGACCTTCAACCTGGGTCACAAGATTGATTTCAACCTGGATGATGCCGAGAAAAAGGTGGTTGAAGGCATGACCGAGAACCAAATGGCCGATATTGCCATGGAGCTTACGTGCCAAATGGCTATGGCCACTTGATTATTCTGTCTCTTACATCATCTGCTTGATATTTGGTTGTTATTGGTTTAAATGCAAAGTAATTGAACTGTGTTAAACTTTCTTTTGCTATATGTTATTACTTTGTTTTGTATTGAACTGTACAAACATGGCTGGTTATTAATCATGGTTGTGCATCATCAAAAAAGGGAGAGATTGTTGAGATTGTTGACAACACACACTCTATATCACTCTAGTTTTTTATGATGACAACACATTGCTTAATAACAGTACACATGTTATTGCATTACATGTTCTTATGCTGAATTGATTGTTATATCTGCTGAAAATGTTTGATGTACTATATTGTATGTTCCTATGTTGATTGATTGATATATTTGTGGAACATGCTTACATGCTTATGTGCAATGTGAAATACTTTATTACATATATTTTATTGCACATTCTTAAAGAGAATAACCACAAGCACTGTCGTGAACTTATAACTGTGTGACAAAGCGATAGTATAACCGACTACATTATTAATGGATTCGACTATGTAAAAATCTTTGTACAGATTTTGAGAATCAGTGCTCTGTGATGTTTTGAGTTGAAAAGAATTTCAAAGTGTTTTTACATGTGTTAGTCGACATTGGATTTTACATATTCGATTGTATCTGCTGTTTATTTTGGAATTTTGTTATGCTCTTGAGCTCCAACGACTATATTTTTAAAAGTTAGTTGAGCATTGATTACTTGGTCAACTGTATTAAATGAGTTCTATTATTTGTTGACCATAGGCTACTGTGTTGACTGTCTGTTATAACTGCAATAATACAGTCGACTGAATTAGTATCCTATTCGACTGAATAACAATCTGATAGACAAAAAACTATAAATTGACTGAATGCGAATTGTTCAGAGACTTTTGAGGAACTAACATTTTCATTCTTGTTTCAGATTAAATTCTTTGTGATAACAACTCTAAGAATTCTCCAAGAACACGGTGGTGATCTTTCTTGAGGGAGATTCAAAGGGAGATAGCTTGCGCACTCCTTGTCTGACCAAATACTACACAAAGAAGGTGCTTCTGGGTTGATCGCTTCAGGCTTGACATCCTTTGAAGACTGCTGCACTTGTTAAGGCTTGGCATCCTGTGAAGACTGCTAGAATTGGACCTGTTGTGATATAGGGGTTTCACGTTGAGGATTGTTCGACGTGGTGTTCAAAATGCAGAAGAGGGGATTCTTGCTACAAGTCTTGTTTTTGTTATTGTAGCTATATTTTGGTGTTTGGTTAGAGAGGAGATTTATATTTTTGACGTGGAGGTCTTCTATAAATTCCTTGATGTAAAAACTACAACCATTATAGTGCGTTTGCTTCCTGGGTTGGAAGGACACTGGATGTAGGCATTGTTGGCCGAACCAGTATAATAATCAGCGTTTGATTTTCTCTATCCCTGCACTCTTTAATTCCAGTCGACTTTACTTTTCACGCAGTCAACTACGTTTTTCTGCTGCATATAAATTTTCATTACTTGCATTTCAAGAAAGTTTAAAAAGCTTTGTTCTTTTGATAAAAGATTGCGAAAAGATTTTGTTTCTGAAACATCACCAATTCACCCCCTCTTGGTGTAAAAACGAAGCCTACCTAATTTCCAACACTATTGTCCATTCTAATGAACATTATTGACATCATATCGTGTTATCTCGGTGGTGATGACCATGGGATCATCCTGATCAGGGTTGGGGCGTGAAAATCTGCATCGGTAAAAGTAATGTCTGACATAGATCGAGGTTGATGATCTACCATGTGAACAGTTTTTAAGCTCCTCAAATGTCTCTTGCGAGCAGAGGATGATGCCCCCTCTCCAACGGAGCCTCCAGATATGGTATCGATTCATCCCCGGACCAACTTTTCTCACTCAAGATCACGAGTGCGGCTTCGGGAGCGTCGCCTACGCCTATTGTGTTTCTGACATGGCCGCTCAAGACTTCTGCGCGAAGTTCTTCCTTTGGGGGGATCTTGCTCTGGCTGCTTCTTCCTTCACGTATTTTTGAAGGTAGCTCGCACGAACAAGCCTTTTTATCTCATCTTTCACTGTGGTGTAGTCCTCTTTTTATTACCATGATTTTGGTGAAAATGACAACTTCTACTTTCGTCGACATTTTTTGGTGAGGATTTCCTTCGGACCGTGAGGAGTTCGATGTGTAGGGCTTCTTCAAGTACTCTTGCCCTGGGTGCGTTAAGAGCTGTGTAATGATCGTACTTGGGTGTCCAAGCTAACTCCTTTCGGGGAGGCCTGTCACCTTATTGCCGTTAGAGGATCGCTTCGCCTCCTTTTTATTTCCATTGGCGGGGACTTCATGTTAATGCTTTTTCCTTAAGTTCCTCATGTCCTCAATACAAATAAATTTAACAATATTTTCCTAGAGCTCTTCCATAGATTTTGGTGGTTCGGCATATAGTTGTTCAACAAAATATCCTCATTTTAAACATGTGGGCAAATTGTTAATGATGAAAGTGTGATTCGCATCTTTCACTCGTCGTGCGACCTCATTGTACCTCTGCATGAATGATTTTAGGGTTTCATCCTTCTCATGCTTGGTGTTTACCAGTTCTGCTGGTGTCATCTCTTGCCTTCGATTGGCGGCGTACTGCCTTCTAAAAAGAGTTTCCATTGTTGCAAAACAACTTACCGTGTTCGGAGGGAGGGTATAATACCATTCTGATGCTTCATTCCTTAAAGACAAGGAGAAGGCTCTGTATATGACTGGGTCACTAACTATGTAGAATGTCATCGCATCAGTGAAGTTTCTAAGGTGGTTATTTGGGTCCGCCAAGCTGTCATATCTTTCTAATGTTGGAGGAGGCTTCTCCGGCATAAGAGTTTGCATGATGGTTTCCGTAAACGGCACTAGATTGGTAGGTCAAATGATTTGAAGGAGTGTGGGTTCCCTTCTTCCCCTACCGCCAGGTTTGGTATTGACAAATCGCCCCCCATTATGACTACCCTCATTATCCCTGTTTGAAGCGGATACTTTGGGTGGGGGTCGTTGTTCCTTTAATGCCGCAATTTCTTCTGCTTGTTTACGCTGCGTCTCCTACTGTTCTTGTATGGTCATTGCTTGCGCCTCTATCTGGTCTTGTAACTCTCTGATCAAATCTATGGTGTTGTTTTCTTCCATGTTTCTTGTGGTCACCATTGGGTGTCTTCAAATCTTAGGCCCCACGGTGGGCGCCAAAATGTTTCAGTATGGATGTGTGGGACTGAGAGACTAACCTCGCTGACTTGTCTTTGCTACCTCTGGACGCTTGATACGCTTACTTCTCCACAGTGTAGACTGTTCGCTCACCCTTCGTTGGAGCCACACGCTCTCCTCCAGCCTGTACCGCTCGTTCTCCTTCGATGGTGTCATTTGTGCTCCTTCAGCTTGCACCGCTCGCACTCCTTCACCAGCAGAGGGAGGATGTACCTGCAAAAGGCACTCCAACGCTCAAGTTAGGCGTAGGTTGTAGAGTTTTTGCTCTTTAGAAAGTGACTTTGCTATCACTGTAGAGTATTTTCGAGTGTGAGTGAAGCGTAACTGACTTTTAGCCTTGACCCTGTATTTATAAGTTATCACAAGCCTAATAAAATATAAATAGACTTACCTGAAACAAATTTATCTTAAAATCCGGTCGGTTTCTCATAAATAGTTGTTGCAAATAAACAACTTTATCAATATCTTTAATTAGATATCGTTGATCATTTTATTCTCTGCTGAATTATTAGCCCAATAACTTAAATGCTAACCTAATTGTGGCCTAACATCTTTTAACCTGACCTAGTATTGACTAGCGCTGCTATAATGAATAAACCGATGAATCTTGGATACTGACTAACCTAGGTATTATCTTATACACATTTCTTATATTCTAGGGTCATTTATATATATCTTGATATATTTTTATCCAGCCAGTACACGGCTTTTAAATTATTATTTTATTATATCATAATATTTATCATAATTTCCTAATATAATATTCTAACGTGCACGATTTCATATCTTAGATTCAGACTCTCGTGAGCATTATTGCTCTTAAAAATTCATGATGAAGGCAAGATTTTTGGCTATATAAAGGCAAGAATTAGTTTGAGAGAGTCATTATACATAGCAACTCTTTGTGAGAAATGGAAGTGAAAGCTGAGATTGTATCTAAGGAAACTATAAAGCCATCTTCTCCAACATCCAATAAGTTTTTCAAACTCTCTCTCCTCGATCAATTGGCTCCTCCATTTTACGTTCCTATTCTCCTCTTTTACTCTGCTTCCGATGCCACACACAACAAACCAGTATCTCATAAATTAAAGGCTTCTTTATCACAAGTCCTCACTCTCTATTACCCCTTCTGCGGAACCCTCAGAGACAACTCAACCGTTGAGTGCAACGATGAGGGCGTTGTTTTCACCGACTGTACAGTCCCCATGGAACTCTCAAGCCTTCTTAAAAACCCTGACCTTCACCATATCAACCACCTTTTCCCATGCGATCCATACAACCCTGCAAGGGAAACTCTCACTGGGAACATGGCAGTTCAGTTCAACCACTTCACGTGTGGAGGTTTTGCTCTTGGCGTCTGCTTCTCACACAAAATCGCTGATGCTTCCACAGCAGCATCCTTCCTCACTGCTTGGGCTGCAACATCAAGGTATAAAGGTCACATATTCCAATCATTCTACTCATTTTATAAACTTATATACCCAGTTCTCGAGATTTGAATGTTTATTTTATAATATATTGTGTGATTAATTTTAATTTTTGCAGAGGCAACAAACCGATACTACCACAAATGGAAGAAGGCGCACAGGTTTTTCCGCCGAGGAAGATAGAAATGGACTTGATTGGTGGCATGATGGGCCAAAAAAGCATTGCCACAAAGAGGTTTGTGTTCAACAGGACGAACATATCCAGACTGAAGCAAAAGCTGGGGAGCTTCGATTTCACTCCCACTAGTGTGGAAGCCGTGACAGCACTGATATGGAAATCATCACTGGAAGCGGCGAAAGCAAGTTCAGAGGAAGGAAAAATTCCGGCATCTATGGTATCCCACGCGGTGAATATTCGCAGCAGAATGGCCCAAACGCTGTCGGAGCATTCGACGGGAAATCTGTGGCAACAAGCAGTGTCTCCGGTGGTAGAGGTGGAAGGAGAAGTGAGGCTTGGTGATTTGTGCGAGAGAGTGAGGGAAACGATAAGAAAAATTGATGGAAATTATGTGAGTAAGCTTCAGGGTGATGAATTTTATAAGGTGATGGAGTCTTTGAAGGAAGCAAGAAGAATGGCCGCAGAAAAGGGTGTTCCATGTTTCAGCTTTAGCAGTTGGATGAGATTTGGGTTCTATGAAACGGATTTCGGATGTGGAAAACCAAGTTACGTGCGCACTATCGGAGTTCCTATAAAAAACGTGGTGATTTTGATGGGTACTAAGGTTGGTGATGGCATGGAGGCATGGATAACCTTGACTTCGCGTGACATGGTGCATTTTGAGCAAAATCCAGAACTTCTCAAGTTTCTTTCGTTTGATTCTTAATGAGATCAGACAAAGCTTCGGCAAGTGAAGATTCTGCCACGTCAATGGTGAAATCAAATATAATTAATATATGAATGCAATGTTGTTATTTTTTGTTTTACAAAAAATATTATTTATTATTATGTTAAAATTTGAAATTTGGTTCTGATAAAACTTCTTTTAATTTTCATTTGAAAACAAAAATACAAAATTATTACCTTTTATAACTTATGTTCATGTATTCACGTCTAGATAGATAAATGAAAATTATTTTAGAGATCTAACATGTTGGTGGTGTTGGCATTGGATTAGATCACAGACACTAATTAGCGTATCAGGAATAATTACTCGACCTTACGTCAAATACAAAATCGGTTAATGAATTTAATGCAATTATGAAGAAAACAATTACTCTCTTCTCATTTTATATAATTAAAATTAACAAAATTTTAGGTTAATTAAAGTGTCACTTAAGACTCTTTTCATCCTTATTAAAAGTTAAGAAGAAAAAAAGAAAGTCCCAAAATCAGTATACTCAGTTTACTTATTTTGGCATTATCAAATTAAATATTTATATACTTTCATATTTATATATGTTCTCACTTGGTTTAATAGACATACTGAAAAAATACAATCTAACAAAATCTATTAAGTTTTTTAATTTTAGAACAGTTCAAACATTCGAAATATAATAATTAATATTAAGGGTTTGATAATATGGTTATTATTTATGAGATATTATTATGTTGCTATTATATTTTTAAAGTAAGTATTAGTCCAATAATAATATAGATTTATTGTCTATAAATATAATTAATATTATCTAAAGAATATTTATTCAATAATCACTTATATTTATTATTAAATTCATAAAAATTTCAACTCCCTTCTTAACTTTAGTGTCATAAAGTTTTCATGAGTATTTTCTTCTAAGTAACAAAAAAAAAAAAAAAATCAATCTCAACCATATAAGCTACTATTAAAATCTTCCCACATTTCCATAGTTTCACCTAAGATATTTGTAAGATCAGTATGACGTATAAAAGTTTTAGTTGATATTGTGTATTTTATCCGAACTTTCTACATTAAAATTCTTACCGATAGAAGACGATTTCTTCTATAATTTCTTTGCCATTGCATGATCAGAAACTCAATTATTAAGGATACGTAGCCGACAAAATACTTGAAAAATATTCATTCACGGTAATGAAAAATATAGACAAAGCTATATATACTTTTTTATAAACGAAAAAGAGTTTTCTTTTGGAAAATGAGTTGATTTAAAAAAAAAAATATGTTTCAAGAAGTTGAAAACAATTAACGATTGTTTCACAAATTCTTTTTAAAGAAATGATTTTGACAGACATAAATTTTTTACATTTATTTAATATTATTTTTATTTACCTTTTACTCTCTTCTTTTATAAAAAATTACAAAAACTTTATATTTTTTAAACTATTTTATTTTTATATTATGTATAAAAAATGTAAAAATGTGTCATGTGTTATTACTTTTCTTTTTATCTTAGATGTACAGACACAAAACTAGCACCACGACAATGTAAACAGAATCAGTGCTGATATCTTTCTTAGTCTTAATTCAAACATTCTCCGTGTAATTATTGCTACTGCATTATATTCATCATTTGCTTTTTGAACGTATCCATTAGTGGAAATAAACTAGATAAGCTAAAAATTTGGCGTTTTCTACATGCCGAAAGAACTAACCGACCGCGTAAAGAGAATAAATGAATATTTAAAAAAAATCAATTCAAAATTCCACAGACATTATGTTGATAAATATAAATTACTTGTTAAATTTCTTTTACTTGGTAAAGTGGGGTGATTTGTTATCAACTAATATTATAAGAGGCTCATATAGGATAAAACAATATTATAATTAATAAAAAAAAATTAAAACTTATGTTGTGTTCGCTTGAACAGATTGTACTGTTCAAGCGAATTTGTGAGCGAAGATTGATTTTGAAATCCTGTTTCCTTGTAGTGATTTGAGACGATGGAAAAGCGATTGTTTGAATGGATTTTGGGTATATTACACTGTTTCGACCATCTCTCCAAAATGCAAAGATTTGCGCTGATTTATATGTAAAAGACCTATATGTCCTGTGTCATTCTTCAAAATTTCAACTGAATGTCCAACCCCTTATAATAATAAAAAACTCTAATATTAAAGTTAATATTAAAAAACCAAAATCCATTGTAAAAAACACAATGCATGCACTGTTCTTTCACGAGAACTTTCACGAGAACAATATTCTTTTCCCATTGCCCATGTAATTTTCCAGAAAGCAGTGTTCTGGCCATGCTTATTCGGCCTTTGCAGCTCTCTTTTCAGTCCATTGCACATTGTAAGTAGCTGGTGCACAGTGTAAGTAGCTGGGGAGATTCGCTGGAGAGATTCCCTGTTGATACAACCATTCACTACAAAGCAAAGGAGAGAAGCCTGCTATTTGAATTTGAAAAAGAAGGTCTGACCATGAAGACCATTAATAAGAGTGTGTTAATGTATAAGTTTGGTGTGTGTATTAAAACCGATGGTTGTGTGTTTAGATAGAGTGAAAGAAGTTTGAGAGTGTGTGGTCTTTGACGAGCTTTGCGCGAAGAGTTCTCTTTCTGTCTTTGCACATGTTCATGTATTCCATTGCAGATTCAGCGTACACGGATAGAGGTTTTTCAAAAATTTTGCGCTGGGTATTCGGATACACTCTTCCTGTATCCGGATCCAATTTGTGTGGAGATTTTGCTTAGGAAGGGTATTCGGATACAACTTTGCGTATCCGGTTTCAAGCTGTCGTTTTCCTATCCGCTTCTTTCGATTGTAGCGATGGGTTGTTTCCGGTTGCATTCACCGGTTGGTCGTACCTTCCTTCCTTACTCTGTCAACACAGCTAACTTAGGAGAAGTGCCTTAAGCTTCGTGCATGGGTGATGCGTTTATCATGTTCTTCGATTCGCATGGAGGTAGATGATGCAGATGTGTGGCATGGAGAAGAAGACGACAAAGGTGTGTGCGGTGGAGGACAGGTTGATGGGGATGGAGGTGGAGAGGAGGAGGACGACGATTGTGTGGAGTTTTAAGGCAACCTTTTGCAATGATGTCAAGAGTAGCCCGAGAGTAATAGGGACTTGAACATTTGGTTTTATTTTGCAGCAGCCTAACCATTTGTATGTGTTGCAGGTTTTTATAAGCATAAGGTGCATCTGGTCAGCTACAAGTATTTAGTAAGCTACGAAGGATGTTAGTCATTCAGATGTGCACTAAACATAGTGATTTCTTTGTCCACTTTGAATGGTTGAAAAATGTTTCAGATGAACTGCATGTTGTTGTTGTCTGAGGCGCTGAAGGTGTTGTCGTTCATGCTTTTCGTGGCGAGAAGAACACCATTTTCTATTATGTGCAAGTGCAGGAGAGGGTACAAGACATGCAACACAAAATGCAGGGTATGGAACAAATGCAAGTGCGGGTTGAACGTATTTAAGATAACTTGGCAAACCTATCCCTTGACATGAATCAACAATTGCTCACCTTAATCACAATGTTAATTTAATTCTTCACCATTTAGATGATTAAGTTCATTAGTATACTCAGAATGCATTACATGACTTAAATGTGTTAATTCACTTATTTGTTTGAAGACTTCTACATTACCTATTTTTGAATGTTATTATCTTTGACATGAATTTTCATACTTTTATTTATTGCTCAATGAAATTAAATGCAAAACAGATGGATTCTCGAATCATAGATGAAATCATAGATGAACTGCAAGAAATAATTAATGAAGGAAGAAGACTATATGCTGTTATTGAACGACAAACACAGGTCATGGAGCGTCAAAATTCCCTATTAAATGCTAGTATTAAACGACCTAATCCAACAACAGAAGAAATTCAAAACTTACTACAGACTATGAACATTGAAGATCAAAATTTATTCACACAATGCTTCGACTTTTTATCTTCGCATCCATCCCATACAAGACGTCTAATAGGGATGCCGCAACAATATCGTTTCAATGCATTGCAACGTACCCCATTGAAGCAAGGTCATCATGAACTATTAATAATATAATTGTATGTTATTATGTTGGGACTTTTTTTTAGATCATGTAATATAATAACTCCTTTTAATTATATGTTTGTTTAAAATGAATGAATTTCACTTTCGTAGACAAATAAATTGATTGTATTCGGTAAGAAATTATATTACAAACAAATACCACATTTAAAAAAAAAATTATTTTACTATATTATAATTTTTTTAATATTTTAAAAATTAATTTGACTTATTATTAATTAATTTCATTTCTTTATTAACATTTATACATTTAAATATACATTAAAAAATAACATTTTATATTACTAAAATAACTAGGGGTATTTTGGTAATCTTTCATTTCTACCAATTAAACTAATTTTTTAATTCTATCACATCAATCAAATCCTACACTAATTCTCACAAACTTTACCCTCAAATCCACTCTCAATTACCCACAAATCTATTCAAAAAAACAACAAAAGAATTATTCTTAAATTTACTCAAATCTCTCCCAGATCATCTTCCTCAAATCCATTAAAAAGGAAACAGCGTTAGGCTGCTTGTATGACAAGCTGTGCTGAAAATTTTAATTAGTCAATTCTTTTGTCAGTATCGAATTGGTAGACAAGAAATATGATAGGACAGATTAACATGTAAGCTAGTTTTATTCTAAAATAAAAATTAATTTAAAAGTTATTATTTTTATTACATTACTTGAAAATGTAAATACAAAATAATTTTTTAATTTAAATTGAAATTTAATATATTTTTAGTCCTGTGAAATTAAAATTTGTTTTTATTTGAAAGATTGATACATCTTAATTTTTAAACTATAAATGAAATGATACATAATATTTTTTACTTAATCAAACATCGTTATAGAATCATAATTGAACTAGAATATTTTAAATAATATAATCAATTTATACATTAGTCTTAAAAGTTGTCTGACATGTATAAAAATTTATCACAGTTGAATTACAGGATTATATTCATTAATTTTTTAAGTTTGAGAAACAAACCTTAAAACACAAATTTCATTTAAAGTTTAGATACTTAAAACTTATTTAATCCTTTAAATTATTAAAATTTACAAATTAAATTTAATTATTAATTATAATAGAATAATTTAATATGTAAAAATAAAAATTATTTCAATTTATTTGATATTAATTAATCAATTAAGAGGTAAAAAATATACTTAGTGTGTTTTTAATATCTAAAAAATACATAAAAAAATAATAAATATAAAATTTAGAAAAATAAAATTTTAAAAGATAAGCAATTTTTTATTTTAAAAGTTGGTGAGTCAACCCTTTGACAAGATAGATTATGATTTTTAGCTCGTTACATCCCATGTTTTGAGTACTAATGGCATGGCATGCCAAAATACGGTAGGCTTGCCATTTTGCCACTTTTATATACTCGCTTAATTTTCTTATTTATTATTAATGTGAATATATGTGAGTTTATCCCCATATTTGAACGTATACGTGTGCTTTCCAACCTCATATATTTAACCCTTTTCTTGTGTGTTTGTAGTAAAAATCAAACTTTTTAGTCCTTATTCTCTCTGTTTCCTAAGCTCTAATAGAATGATTAATTATGTTTGTTTAACATAAGATTTACTCTTTGATCTAATTTGCATAAATTTATTCTCAAATTCCTTGTTATTCAATAATATAAATTACATTATATATATATATATATATATATATATATATATATATATATATATTACATATTATAATAAAATAAATAACATAAAAAAATATTAAACTCATATGTGTTGGCATATAACATCCATCTACAAAGGGACTCCTATCTTATTATAAATGAGTTTTCTTGAAAAATTCATCATTGAATGAACCAATTCTTTCTCCTAAAAGAAATATGATTAGAATAACATGTTATAAAGAAATGAAAACAAATTATTTTCAGTGCTTACCATATTAAGGTAAAAAAATATGGTTTCTTTAACAACAACTACCAATAACTTGATTTTCAACTCATGATTAATCATATAAAGATATTTGGGAACATATAAATAATAAATACCACTTGATTTTGTAGTAAATTTATGACACTACTACAAAATTGGTTATAGATAGCGCTCAATAGATAGCGCTTATTTGAAAAAGCGCTATCTATTCATGTGCAGAACTATAGATAACGTTTTCTTAAATAAGCGCTATCTATAACCATGACAATATATAGTGTTTTTTTAAATAAACGCTATCTATAACTATTTAATATTATTATTTTTAATTAATAATTTAAAATATATTAATAGATAGCGATTTCTTAAAAAGATGCTATCTATGAGGATTAAAAAATTTTCGTATTCGCGCGGAGGACTACTCTTGATATTTGACGTTCACTTCATCACTGCGTAGGGCTCCTTCTCAGTTTCATTCGTGCTCCTCCTCCGTTTCATTCGCGTTGCTCCTCCGTTTCATCTGTGGTTAGGGCTCTTCTCCTCTGTTTCATCAGTGTTAGGGCTCCTTCTCCTCTGTTCATCAGTTCGTTAGGGCTCCTCCTCCGTTTCATCAGTGCGTTAGGCTCCTTTGGCGGTTCTCCTTCAATTTAACGTGTAGGTCTTTGCTCGCTCCTTCAATGCACGCTCCTCCGTTGCACACAGTGATAACTTTTCCACTTCATGGCTTCTTAATCTTTCATTTTAGATATCTTACCTTCTTCTTTTTCCTCTCTGTCACCCTTTTGTTCCATGGTTATTTTTGTGTCTGTATCAGCCTCATCTTTGTTTTTTTTTTTTCATACTTATAGAACGTTCCCATCTCAAGGTATGTATTGGGTTTTTGTTTGAATTGATCTTCCATCTTTTGATGTCTCAAAGCTTTTGACTTTCTAGATTATAGTGCCTAATTTGCTAAGCTGATGGTGGATTGTGTTGCAGCTTTCCATTTTTCCACTTCTGACCAATACAAAGATGTTCTAAACAGAAGATAATAATTTATTGTTGTCGTGTTGTGTTATGTATGCCATCATTTAATCAGTTTTCCATTGATTTTTTTTAAGATGTTATTGATCTGAGTGAAATGTTGTTGTGCTTTCATGTTTATAAATTTATAAACCATTTAATAAATATGATGTTCGTCTAGTTTGTTTGGCTTATCTACTGACTGGATATTCAGTTTTGATTACTCTTTTGCCTTGCCAATTCGTTTGATGCAATCAAATTCTAATGAATACCCTTCAGATTTATTTGAAAAGTCCATGGTTTCCTTTGTTGAAACGGAACCAATGGCATTTTTTCTCCATTGTACTGAAAAAATGGGAAGAAGAACATATATGCCTAGGGGATCATATGTATTTTCTTTGCCGGTTTCCAAACTACTCAACTGATATAGGAAAAATCCATTCATTATTATTATTTTTTTTTTCTCAGGAATTCATTGTAACATTGTAGTGCTTCTATCCTCTTTTTTCTTATTATTATATGGAACTGGTTTGACTAAGATTGAAGAGGCAACGAATAACTTTGATGAAAGTCGAAGAATAAGAAGTGGTGAATACAAAAGTGTTTATTTTGGAGTGTTAGGGAGCAAGGTACACAAATACCAAGTACATTCTTTAATGATCCTTAGCAATGCAAGCACATCCTTTGATTTGTTGACTAAAATCTATATATCATTTAACTGCAGGAAGTTGCTGTGAAGAAAATTAGATCCAATAAATCTAAAGAGTTCTATGCAGAACTCAAGGTCTTATGTAAGATCCACTTTATCAACATATTATAAGTAACAATTCTGATGATATTTTCTTTGACCAGGTGTTGAGAGTTCTTATGTTTGATATAAATCTGATATATGATCTATCAAAGAGCCAGAATTCGATCAATGTCCAAAGCTAAGTTTAACAATTTTGAAATGCCATAAATAAAAAAATTGTGTTGTTTTTTTTTTTTAGAAAAATAAAACGATGCTTTTGATAATGACTACTACAGGTGGAGCTGTTGGGATATGTAAACGGAGAAGATGACCTCTATTTGGTGTATGAGTACGTTCCAAATGGATCTCTCAGTGATCATCCTCATAATCCATTACTGGAAGCATGGTTATCGAAAACGCGAGTTAACTCGTTAACTCGACCGAGTTTACGAGTTCAGACAATGCTTTCGAGTTAACTCGTAAGCAAACTCGATTTTAGAGTAGGATCGGTAGACTCGGTTGTTGACTCGCTAAACGCGCCTAAAATCGCGATTTTGGTTCCGATTTTGCGAGTTTGGAAAAAAAATCGAAAACACAAAACGATTCGTTTTTAGGACGCATCAGAATAGGTTTTTTAGAACATTCACTCACTGTTCATCTTCTTTCTTGCGCTCTCGCTTTCTATCCCGTTCGATCTCGTCCTTCGTCACTTCCTCGTTCATCAAATGCGCAGTCCGCCGCGCCGTCGATCTTGATGTTCGAACTCAACCTTCGTCGCGCCGTCGATCTCGACGTTCGACCTCGCCTCTTTTGCACCTTCGTTCTCATCCTTGTGGGTTCTGTAAGTGCAAACCCTGTATCACTAAAATCTGAAGTTTGGTTTCATGGGCACTACAAGTTATATTTTAAACACTTTTATGGCACTGGGCACTCACAGACACTGCAACATGTATTTTTTTTTATTGATTTTAAGTTGAGTTGATGTCACGGGCGAACAACATATTTTTTAAACATTTTAATGGCATTATGCAACTGTACTTTGGGTTCACGGGCACTGCAACTTATATTATTTTATTGAATTTAAGTAAAGTTGATGTTACGTTACGGGCACTACACTGCACCAAATAACTTTTTAATAGTATGTTACGGGCACTGCACCACTTTACATCACAACATTACAGTGCATCATTCTTTTTAATCCAAGTGTATCTTCATCAGTTAGAAGTAGAAGTAAAAATGCTCCTGGAAATCGATCTGATATTGGATGGAAACATGGATTTGATGTTAATGGCAATGGAAGAAAAGTGAAATGCAACTATTTGTTCAAAGATTGTAAGTGGAGGCATATTTAGATTTAAGCATCATCTTGCTGGAACTAGAGAAGATTCTGAGCCTTGTGCTTCTGTTCCGGATGAAATAAAAAATTTGATGATAAAAATAGTTGCAGAAGCTAAGAATGCTTCATTAAAGAAAAGAAAGATAAATATCGGTGAAGACGAGGAAGAAAGTGAGAGTTTTGAAGGAGGACACAAGGTATTCGGTTTTAAAGTAAAAGAAAAAGTTGCTACTACTAGTAAGGGGGGAGTTCAAGCAACTATAAATCAAATGATGAAAAAAGGATACAAAGAAGAAGTTGATGCTCAAGTTGCTGAATTCTTTTACACCAGTGCCATTCCTTTTAATGTAATTAGAAATCTAGCATTTGCAAAGATGTGTGAAATGATTGGTAAGTATGGAGTTGGATATAAACCACCATCTTATCATGATATTAGAGAGAAGCTCTTGAAACAAGTTGTGAAGAAAACAAATGAAAATCTTGAGGAATATAAGGAGGAGTGGAAGAAAATTGGATGTACAATTATGTCTGATGGTTGGACGGATAGAAAAAGACGTTCTATTTGCAACTTCTTCGTGAATAGTCCTAGAGGGACGATTTTTCTTTATTCACTTGACACTTCAGACATTTCAAAAACAACTGATAAAGTTTTCAAAATGTTGGATGATGTTGTCGAGTTTGTTGGAGAAGAAAATGGTGTTCAAGTTGTCACTGATAATGCTGCAAATTTCAAGGCAACCAGAGAGTTGTTGATGCAAAAGAGGGAAAAATTGTATTGGACTCCATGTGCAGCACATTGCATTGATTTGATATTCGAAGATTTTAAAAAAAAATTGAAGGTCCATGAATTGACCATTAAGAAGGGAAGAAAAATTACAAATTACATTTATGGGAGATCAATGTTGATTTCCTTAATTAAAAAGTTTACTAAAGGTAGAGACCTTATAAGACCGGGTGTGACTAGATTTGCCACGACTTATTTAACTCTTNCTTGTCTTCATGAATTGAAGGCATCGTTGTTGACAATGTTCAACTCTGAGGAATGGAAGACAAGTAAGTTTGGAACTTCAGAAGAGGGGAGAAAAGTAGCACATGTAGTATTAGATAGCCGATTTTGGAAGAATGTCTCCACATGCTTGAAAGTTGCTGCCCCTCTCATGGTTGTCTTAAGACTAGTGGACTCAGATGTAAAACCTGCAATGGGTTTCATTTATGAAGAGATGGACTGTGCAAAAGAGAAGATTAAGTCTAACATTAACAATATCAAAAAAAGGTAAATTTTCAAACTTTTACTCATTCAATGTTTAATTACTTATGTGTGAGATTATTTCTGATATAGCATGATTGATGTAGTTATGAAGAGGTTTGGAGAATAATTGATGCTCGATGGGATAATCAACTTCATAGGCCTTTGCATGCAGCTGCCTATTTTCTGAACCCTCATTTCCACTATGAACCTAACTTTAGATCTGATGATGGTGGAGAGGTGAAAGAAGGATTGTATTTTTGCATGAGAAGATTGATACCAGATATGGCAGAAAGAAGAAAAATTAATTTACAAATTGTTGAATTTCATAATGCTAGAGGACTGTTTGGAATGGAAGATGCAAAAGAGTGTAGGAAAGAGTTAAATCCTGGAGAATGGTGGGACATGTTTGGTGATGGAACTCCAGAGTTGAAGAGATTTGCAATTCAAATTCTAAGCTTGACTTGTAGTTCTTCTGGATGTGAGCGTAATTGGAGTTCATTTGAAATGATAATTTAAATTATTTTTAAGTAATAAATTCCTTTATTATGTTTATATCTTCACTAAAAATAATATATTTCATTTTAGGTTCATACAAAGAGAAGGAATCATTTACATAAAAAAAATGAATGATTTATTTTATGTGATGTATAACTCCAAGCTGAAAAGTAGACAAATTCGAAAAACTATAGCTCTTCCATTTGATGACACAGAATCTGATGATGAATGGATAGCTGAAGAGACAAATGATGTTATTGAGATTGATCAAGTTGAAGGTGAAAATGATAGTGAACATATTCACTTAGATGGAGCAACAACAGATCCTGTTTTAGATGCTCTTGATCTTGATAACATAACATTTGGAAACAATGAGCATGCACAACATTCATCAGAGGAAGAGTTAAATGAGGATGACGATGGAGATGATGATGCCATTATTAGAGGATTAGAGGATTAGGCATAGAGACTTTGACATTTCAATTTATGTTTTACATTATATCTTTATGAACAATATTTCTATGAACTTATGTATTTCAATTTATATAATTTTGTTATCTTATTTGAATTAGGATGTCATTTATATTTTTTTTTTCATACAAAGTAAACTCTTACGAGTTTACTGGACTCTCACGAGTTTACGTAAACTCTCGAGTTTGACAACCTTGACTGGAAGGTACCATTTTCTTTTCCTAGCAAAACTAAACACAAAAGTTATTCCAAAAAAAGCCACAGAAACAGAAGAATTATAAGAGTTATAAGATATATTTAGAGAAATCTGAAACATGATACTAGAACAGGGAACTAGCCTCTTTCTTGGAGTGTTAGGGTTCAAATTGCACTGGATGCTGCAAAAGGTCTTGAATATATACATGATTATACAAAAGCACGATATGTGCACTGTGACATAAAGAGTAGCAATATTCTACTTAATGACAAATTCAGAGCAAAGGTACTTGTCAAATTACATTTCTCCAATCAAGTTTGTGTGTTAAATTTAGTTCTCATCATTGCACTTGACATTGGATTCAAAGGTGGGAAATTTTGGACTTGCAAAGCTGGTAGACAGAACCGATGATGAAAATTTTATAGCAACCAGACTTGTAGGAACACCAGGCTACCTTCCATAAGAGTAAGGTTTTATGCATTTTAATCATAAATAGAATTTCAGTCCATTATAACACAAAAGTTAGACACCTCTTTTGAGCACAATCTTTTTTATTTATTAAAATGAAATCACTTATTAGTGTTGTAATTGTTGAGGAAATAATCAAAATGATTGGTCCAGTTTGAAATTCCTTGGCTGAAAGTTTTTGATTGAGGTTTGTTTTTGTGACATTCAGGTTAATAAAATATTCCAAGATGATAAACCACATATTGCCTTAGAAGATGCCATAGATAAGAATTTGGAAGCAAGCTATCGGATGGAAGATGTCAACAAGGTAATAAGATTCATCTACGGTTGTAAAAGTTAGAACTTTTGTGATAATTCATCCATAGGTCAAAAAAATAATTGTTTTAAAATATTAAAAGAATAAGGTACATTACTCTAGTATGATTTGTGTAATATAGTCTTCATTGTCATAATTAAATTGCTTAATGACTTTATGTGACCTTTAGTTCACGTTATGGTTGCTTGTATTGTACTAGTTAAGTAAATAACATGTATTCTTGAATGGTTGAAGACTTATTTCTTTGTTGCATGGTATTGGTTAGTTAAATAACTTGTATTATTGTGAAACTCGTTGTAGGAGTATATGGTTGTTACAAAAGCATGACTTATTATTAAGAGTTTAAACTTGTATATGGTATATAGTTATTTGTTATCATGCATTGAATCTGTTTGGAGTATACTAGAGTTTTGGTTCTTTTTTATGTTCAAATTATAAAAATGTTTTTATTATTTTGGAATTCTAGTGCCCAAGACAACCCAATGGCAATGATTGTGGATATTATGTGTGTCAATATATGAAGGAAATTATTACATACTGTGAAGGAGGAATAATTCCAACTTATGTAAGTTATCTTTATTCTTATAATTAATTTGTAGTAAAATTTAATTAACTAATTCTACATTATTTTTCTTTCATGCAGTATTTTTCTAGTTGAAGATGCCAACGTTATCATGAAAGTCAGATCATTGAATTAGTGAAATTAGTGTTTACATGTAATTATTACATGCATATAGGTTATGTTACAATGATGTACAATACTAATAGGATATATATGTTATGACTGTATATATTATCTTATAAAGAAATCTCATGTCATGACATGTACTAGACGACTTAATGATTAAATTTTGAAATATTATTGGACCAATAATTTTTATTCATATTAATCACAATTCTTTTTAAGACATTTGTCATATTTTTGTCAATATTTTATATTTTTTTTGTATATAATATAACTAATATATAGTGTAGATTTGTATATAATAGAACCAATATTTTATATTTTATTCTAAAATTAATTATTATTATTATTTTTTAAATTTGAACCAATAGATAATGCTTTTTTAAAGAAGCGCTATCTATTGGTTGCTGACAATAGATAGCGCTTTTTTAAAGAAGCGCTATCTATTGGTTGCAGACAATAGATAGCGCTTTTTTTAGAAGTGTTATCTATTAATAGATAGTGCACGCATAGATTACGCTTAAAAAGAGCTATCTATGATAAAAAAAAAGCGCTATCTATGCACTTTTTTGTAGTAGTGTGAATATTATTCATTTTAACATTTGACCTACTAAACAATAACTTTCACCTACAAAACATAATAACCTTTATTGACAAAATGTTACTTGTGACATAAAAAGAAGTAAATATTATAACAACATACAATGTCAAATAAAATTAAAAGGCAAAGATTAACCTTGACAAAGAGATAGGAAGTTAAAGAGATACATTGCAAGACAATTTATTTCATTTGTTACCATTGCGTTGAGGTGTGTTATATATAGAAGTAAATGTTTTACAAATGTATTATTGGTTTACAGAATATCTAATACTTGTATGTCTAGCACAACATTTTTACAAATTATAGTATATTTATTAAATTAATTTTAAATTACAAAAATATAATTAAATTTAATATAAGTATCACTACAATAATGAAGGGCATTACCGAAGGCCACAATCCCTCGGAAAACGTCATAAGCCGTCGCTAAAGACTCATTATCGAGGGTCCGGCGACGGTCAAAAAGCCCTCGGTAAATTGCTTGTTGCTAACTATTACCAAGGGCTTTCGTCCCTCGCGGTAATTACTGAGGGCCAAAAGCCTTCGGTAATTACCAGATTTTAAGTCAAAAATAATGTGACAACAGAGTAGAATAGCCAAAACTCAGTAGGCTGCAATTCATTTTCCAGCAATCCATTGACCAAAACCAATGATACAAAAAACACTGATGCATGAATCAAAAACCTCTACATGCATTCCAAAAACTTAGGATACACATACATACTGTAATATTAATACAAGAAAAAAAACACTATACAAATCTTCTTTCATTTCTCAGCAGTGGCCTCAACTTATAGGAATATGCAGCAGATATATAGGATAACACTGATTATATTATAAAATGGTATGAACATCAAACAATAAGGCCTTCTTATGAAAGATCGAATAATTTGTCTAACCTTCCAGATAGTAAAAAGGGCTAAAAATTGAATGTAGAATCCTTCTTATCAGATTTTATCAAATTCAACCACCGTGTTATAAATAATTTGATATTGCCAGCATACTTTTTCCATTACTATTTCAAGGTGCTAAAGCGCAGGTGAAGAAACTTACTTATAGAGTGTCACCAGAGGGATCCACTAGTGGAAAAACACCCTTTTATAACGTACAAATTTGACCTTTTATAACGTAGTTACTGTAGATATAGTTTTGGGCGATATAATAAGTCTGCGCATTTTATAACGTAGCAGAAATTTACGTTATAAAATGCTGAACTTATTATAACGTATTTTCTGAAGTACGTTATAATAAGTTCAACATATTATAACGTAGTTTCTGAAGTACGTTATAATATGCGCAGTTTATTATAACGAAATTCCACTTCTACGTTATAATATGTGCTGTTTATTATATCCAACTTCCATTCTTACGTTATAATATGGGCAGTTTATTATAACCAACTTCCATTCTTACGTTATAATATGGACAGTTTATTACAACCAACTTCCATTCTTACGTTATAATATGGGCAGTTTATTATAACGTACTCCCGTTTTTACGTTATAATTATGGCAGAAGATATAATGACGTAAAGACGTTTCTACGTTATAATATGTGTGTTTTAAAAAAATTGATTGTTAATTTGACATCCAATGAAATTATAATTTCCTGTATTATCATATTATCCAATCACTTTATAATCAATATCACTCCAAATAAACAAATTTAATGAAACAAAATATAATTCATTTCAAACTTTAAATAGTCTAATAATATTTAATACATCGTTTGTGCATAAAAGTATATATTAAATCCAAATGTACATATACTATTGAATTGTAGCCAAGTTTCTACTAATACTTAAAATAAAAGATGTCCAGTTCCTTCTAATGTATATCAGACATGCAACGAGGTTCATTAATCAATTCCCAACCAAAAATGGTGGGGCCATTTCTATACTCAATGCCGGTAATACTATTCTTCCTTGTCAAGACAGTCTGCAAAAAAAAAAATCAAAGGAAACAATTAATTGATCTAAGACAGATTCAAGGGTTGCAGATCTGCAAACAATCATGGCTACTACACAAAAATAAATGTTAGATGTAAAATTTACAAGGAAAAGGAAGAGATAACTTTGATCCACGGAAACAGAAGATACAAGCTTCATATAAAGTCATGGATCATGGCAATAGATGAAGCCTAAAAAATAAGGTTATTTATTTGTTATATATATTAAGAAAATAAAACTTATGATTGGTGGGAAATGGATCTCCTACAATTTGAAAAAGAACTGCACAATCTCACAATTCATTCTACCTATCATTCTACCTACAATTTGACATTTTAACTTTGTCTGAAGATAAGAAATCCTCAACATGACGTTTCTTCAACTCCGATATGCTTCTGTGTGGCAAAAACAATTTGGCATGCATATCCTCTGCTCTCTTTATTGATTGAACATCTCCAAAGAGATTCAAAAACTGGAAAATAAACAATTCAAAAAAATTAATAATATTCAAATTATAATTCAACAAGTATTGAAAGATAAGGCCTTTGAAGAAACAAACACATACTTGTTAAAAAAAAAGTATAATAGTTCTTTGAAAACAATAGAAAAAGACCATCAAATAGATGTACAATATCTAGAAACTGTATTCAATTAAAATAATTATAAAGAGACCGGAATAGAACAAAGATATATTATACTGCCAATGGTATTTGTGAAGCACTGTTACAAAATAAACTACCATTTCAAAACCATTCAAAGAGGCACAAGTTAAATGCAAGGCAATTACCATTTCAAAACCGTTCAGAAAGACAAGTTAAATATTTAAGGCAAAGAAACATATCAATAGGCCCCTCTGCTAAATTCCCTCCTCTCACTCCTATATTGGTCATGATTTTCCGGTTTCCATTCAAATCATTATCATTCAAAGTCTTGAATAAATTTCTGATTTCCTAGCATGTATCATAGCCCATAATACATAAATTTTCAAAAACAATAATTTTATTAAAACTAGGTCAGAGCCCCTAGTTACAGCTAGCCATATCAGTTATCCAATAATAAGACTAGTATTGCAATTGGACATTTATTATAGTGCACAAGCATACAAATTTGCTAAAATAGTCCATAATCATTTGACAATCTACAAAAATAGACACACATTAATTTAGAGTCCAAACAAGCACATAACAGGGACTTAAATATTACAAAATTATAAACAAGAAATACAAGAATTAATGTTTTACTTAAATTTTAAAAGTAAAAATATTTCCTAAACATTTTAAAAAGGAAAGAAGAAGAGGACTTTACAGTAAAGTCAATCTCCCATCACGCNNNCGTGGCCATCAAAAGTAGAAATATAACTTAAAGATTTCTACTTACAATGTAAAGTTGGTCATTCATAGAATATATCTTATCATGTATCAAAAGACTAGCAAACTTACAATAACAATTAATTTGGCATCTGGGGGCTCCACACGGCCTGCATGAATTCTCCTTCCCTCTGCAATGAATCAAAAGACTAGCAAACTTCTTATACCAAGCAATCATTCTCATAGCCCTATTGAACCCACTTCACCTTTTATCCTAAAATTAAAAATAAATAAATAAATCCATTACACTCAACATTAATTGTCCGCATTTCAGAAACTCACCTCCATAAAAATCCAATTAACATTTTTGCCAAAAAAAAAAAAATCAATATTAAACATAAGTTCCAGAGATATACCCTTCTTAACACATCACTTTTGTAAGTCTTAAAATCATACTTTGGAATATCTACTGCTTCACCATGCTTCAACTTGTCCATAACGCGAAGAAATTTCGTAGTATCAAAATCGTATGATTCAATATCAAAACATAAGTACAAGAATATTAAATGCATTCAAAAAATAAAATTTGATACTTTCCATTAAAAAATAATATAAAATGCTAATTTGGACAACAAATTATTTTCTTTTTCCTTTCACATGACATGAAAATAACAAAGAAATTGTGATTTTAAAAAAATATGACCTAAAAAAAATACTTTCATTTAGAACACAATAAGTTATACCAAGGGCCTCCTTTCATCATTTTCCCTTGCAGAATTTGGCAGATTCCCCAACTCTTATTCTCTAGTGATTATGCTTAAAAAAAAGCATAACATGTTACTAGTGTGGAAAAGGGTAGTTTTTATTCCAAAATTACCTGTGAACACGAGGTCCATGCTTTGAATAATTCTCCTGTGAAAAGCATGGGTGTGATTAAGAAAGGCAAACCCACCACTGTTGAGCAAAAGAGCATCTCCATTTGTGTTTTCCAAGAGAAAAGTATTAGAAATTTAACAAGTGGCAATAGTCACTCTCCTTTGTTTATTCTAAAATGCAGGATGCAGGGGAAATGAAAAGAAAAGAAAAGAAAGATAGAGATTTAATACCTTGATGTAGTTCTTGAAATAAGTTCTGATAGAAGGATCAAAGAAGAAAGAATCGTTGGAGGAGCTTAAGCCTACCCCTTCTTGCCATGCCCATTTCACATACTGACTCTTCCCACCATATGCTTGCAAATTATTCACTAAGCTAAGAAGGAGCCTAATTCCATGTTGCCTTGCTTCTGCTATCACATAATCCAAGGCCTATCACCAATCACTCATCAATCCTCACCATGATTTTCATTCACAAATAAAACTACTACTAATCACATGAGCATAAGGAGTTACCAAGACAAAGCATTTTTATTTCATCAGGCATAAAGGAAGGATACGTTCAACATGGAAACCAATTACCCAGTAAAGAAATAATACAACCTCCTTCTTCATCAAATGGTACAACATAAAGAAGAAGAGTCACATTTAAACAAAAAGCAGAACAAGCGCCCAACAGGAAAGGAATGAAGCTTGCTTACTTGTTAGAACACCCAATTCGGTGGATGCCCCTCCACACCTCACGCGTATAGCCACGAACCACCACCCCTGCGGCGAACAAGCCTCACGTGCACATCCACGAACCACCACCCCACCTGCAACATGCACAACGAACCTCAATGAGACCAGACAGAACGGACAGACACACAATGCCACCGGAAAGACAGAGGTAGACAAGAGAGGTACACGAGAGAATAAAAGCACAAACCAATGGAAGCTACACCGAGAACGCCTTAGGGTTAGGGCTTTGGGTAGAGGAGAACTGGAATTTTTGAAATTTGGGCAAAACAAGATTAGGTTTTAGAGAGCGCGACTTTGGTGTTGGAGGAGCAAAGGGGAAGGGTTTTGGAGGGAATGTTTTTGGACGACGAAGGTTCTCTGAAAGGGGACGAGAGTTCTCTGACTTGGTATTTTGGCTCGAAGAGTGGAGGGAAACTGAAGGTGCGGGTTAAATGAGTAAGCAACTCACCGACGGTCCTATGGCCCTCGTTAATGCCCTCGGTAAATTGTATTTACCGAGGGCCTCCAGCCCCTCGGTAATATCTCGCAACTAATTCCCCATTTTACTGTAGTGTATTTTATTTTATAAAATTAAATAATTATTTTTTAGATGAAAATGTATTTATGTTATATATAATTATTTTTTTATATGTGACATCTTGAAATCTTGCATAAACGGACTTACCAATCACATATTGTTAGACCCGTCAATTTAATATCCTTTAAATGGTTTGGCTCACATGAGTTGGTGCCAGAAAAACTCGTAGGACCAAAAAGTCTCTCATAGAAAAAGCTCATAGGATCAAAATATCTACAAAAATCCTATGGACTAGGATCAACCCATGAATCTTTTTTTTAGAAGTAACTTGTTAAACAAATAATAAACAGTTTTCATCTTTCAATTTTTTGGACCAATTTAATTTTCTTTTATTAATATACACTTTTAAATCTTAGTTTAATAGTCTATTTTGTCCCAATTTTACCGAATAATGTCAATTTAGTCCATTGTTTTAAAATGTTTTGAAATTAGTATTGATTTATTAAATTTTGCGTCAACTTCGTTCCTTCCGTTGAATACAGATGAACGACGTTAACTTTTTTTTCTCTCTCCTTTGTTCTTCTGCAATGCAACAAACCTTTTTCTTCTTTTGTCAGTCTATGACATTGTCCCATTTTAAAAATTGCATACTACAAAAAAGAAGGCCATTACCGACGGCCATAATCCTTCGGAAACAGCTAGAAGCCTTTAGTAATGATCATTTACCAACGGCTTAGCGACAACCATGAAGCCCTCGGTAAAACTCTTGCCACTAACAAACTTTCAGTAATTACTGAAGGACATGAGGCCATCGATAATTATTGAAGGACAAAAGCCTTCGATAATTATCGAAGGGCATAAACCTTCGGTAATTACTGAAGGACATGAGGTCGTCAGTAATTACCAAAGGACAAAAGCCTTCGATAAGATCCAGGCAAATCTCAAGCACATTTGTATTTCTTACCCAACCAAACCAACCTGCATAAACTGTTGTTAAACTGTCTTTTAGTCGCTTAAGACAAAACAAAGAACTGGTCCCCACTAATGCAGTATAGGGATGACCAAAATATCAATCCTAGGACTCGACAAAATTAAGATTAAAGTCTAGGGTTAAATCTTGTATTTTTACTAATTATCTACTACTAATGCTAGGTGGGGACAGTAAAAATATTAAAATGAAAAAGAAAAGAATTAAAACTGAATTAAAATTTGTTTGAAAGAAAGAAGAATATGAACTAAAAGGAAAAATAAAAAAAAAATATAGAAATCTAAAGCCATCATGCCTTATCCTAAGGTGGCAATGAGAAATATAAGGCGATATAGAAACAAAAATGGAACAACAAACAGAAAACAATGTACGTTTAAAGTTCAGTACATATATGTTTTGAAAATTACTATAACAGCAACTCAGCATCCTCGTAATGCAAAGATATATGTATACAATTCAAGACATGCAATGTTGTACGACAAGTATATATTCTTGGAATCTTTTACATAACATGAAAATTTAGCATGCATGCATCTAGGTACGTAGGTGAACTTATTTGTGGATACAAAATGAAAACAAATTAAAATAGCAAGCGAAAATGAAACACTGATGATAGAACTATATCGTCACGAGTCTGCAATTATTTAAGGTAAATGTTTCAAGGCTTATTGTCGTCAACATGCTCGAAACCACCAATGACACCACCAATTCCACCTATGGCACCTACACCACCTCCAACACCTCCAATTCCAATTCCCTTGTAAATGCCTCCACCAATTCCACCAATTCCACAAACTATCCCAGCACCGGCACTGGCACCACCTGCAAGTCCACCAATTCCAACACCTAGACCACTACCACCTCCACCGTCTCCTCCAAATCCACCACTTAAACCACTACCAGCTCCACCTCCGTACCCTCCTCCTAAACCACCACTTCCTCCACCCTAACCACCACTGGACCCTCCATCTATGCATGACTCTGGCTTCTTCATCTCTTCCTTTGATTTTTTCTCCAAGTTCCTTGCTTCAACATAATGAATCTGAAAATTTAAATGCAACTAAGATGATCCTAAACTAATGAATCTGAAACTAAAATAAACCTAGATACCAACCTATAAAACCAATGAACAACTAAATTTCCTAATTATATGCCTATTCTGGAAATGTAAATGTAAATGCAAAGACTAGATCATCATCGAACATAACCGAATGGAAGGTAAAGTAAACATCACAATCAGACCTAAGACTATTCAACATCAATTCAACAAAAATATTAAAAATAAAGCACTAAACCAAAGATAACAGGCACAAGCAAAGAACAGAGGAAAATGTGCAATAGATTGAATGAAATAGTCTCAATTACTCTTCATAAAGACATTCCGAGAAAGTTAAGCCCATCACCGGGTCTTTTTAGTTCATATTTCAGAACTTGAAATGACAATTCTCACTCAATTAATCAACCAATGCATAGTTTCAAAAAAACTGAAAACACAACACTGAAATTGGACTTAGTTTGATAATGGCGAAGCTTAACATCTCTCAAGAAGAGCTCTTGAAAATTTAAGCCCAATCCTGGGTCCTATTACATCCAGACAGATGTAAAATTTTGGATGTTTTCCTTCAAAATTATCATAACAGTTCAATAACAGCACACAATCACACATATTGGAAACGAAAAAAATAGAAACATTGAATTTTTATACACTCGACTCTCTTCTGACTCGAGAAGACATCTCGATGAAAAATGCTCATTACAGAGTCATTTGGTTCCAAAAGTAATCATAGAATGCAGAATCACAGAGTCCAATTCAATTTTTAATGATAACAACACAAGAAACACCGAAGCACGAAACACAACATAATCACAAAGAACAGAAACGTAGAGAAACATATGTATTATTAACGAAGAATGAAAATTACAAAAATATACCGAACAAATGTGTAATCGGAGCCACCGCGGGCTGTCACCACCGTGACGTGAGCTCCAAAAGCATGAAACACAAAACCGTAATCTAAAACTAGAAAAATGGAAAGTGTCTAAGGTCGTGAAAGTCTGTAAAAGAAGCCGTATTTACATGGCAGGAGCCCCCTTTTATAGGATTTGAAGAAAAGAAAAAAAATGGAATGAAAATAAAAGAACGAGGGAAAAAAGGAAGCTTGCTCTCGACGCTTTGACGTTCTGATCGGACGATCATCTTTCTTCCTATGCGAGCTCAACTTCCAGCCATCCGATAAGCTCTTCATTTCCATCGGTCAGCTCTGGTCAGGACTTGCTCTAGCCCTTCTCGATCTTTCTATTTCTTCTCGCATAAGAGCCCTAGCACATGGGTGTTTCTTTCTTCTTCTCCAAATGGATGTCTCGAGAGCTTGATTTCTTCAAATGAGATGTGAGTAGAGACCCCTCGAAGTGCATCTGCTGCCACCCCTTACCAAAACGGTGCGTTTCATTTAATTGGAACTCAGCCCAAGTCCAACACGTAGCAGCCGACCATTTCATTCTTCAAGCCGCGTCTGAGGTAGAGATACTAAGTCAGCAGCGCCTACTAAATCACGCGGCCCGATTGTAATTTAATTTGTCCAATAGTGGCCTACAATTCATTCCAAATGCAGGGGCATAATAAGAAACAGCAGTAGCAGCGCTCCAAGTGTGGCAACAACTTTTTGATCAGTGGGTTGCGCAGGTGGCCCAAATCAGCACATAAATCAGCTTCACTAAACCAAGAGTGGCCCATTCTTTTATTCATTTAGCAGCATCCCTCTTTATTTATTCCTGCAAAATATTAACATATCAATTTAAAAAGAATAAAATGGTAAAATAAAATGAAAAAAAAATAAAGCCTAAAGAAATGAAATTCTAGTTTAAATTTTCTGAATATTTTTCTAAAAGATAAAATTCCTAATTAAAAAAAACTATCTTATTTAACTAAAAAGGTAAAATTAACACTATTTTAACAAAACTCTAAAATTAAAGACAAAATGCAAAACTAGCCTACTTCTAGAAAATTAGAAACTAAACTATCCTAACAAGTACTTCTAAACACGAAAAATTATGAAAATATTTAGAGTTATCACAGCCCCACACTTAAAGAACTGCCTTCCTGGGCAGAGGGACAAACTAAAAAGAAAAAGAAGATTCAATCTAAAAAGAAAAAAAACTCAACACACCACCTAAAACACTGGGCTCTATCACAATCAACTCAATTCTACCAATTCACCAAACTCTAGCTATTTTTCTCTAATTAGAACTGCACAATCAGAATCATTCACTCCAAACCTAAGTTTTAGCAACTCTAGCAAGTAATGAACAATCATATTCAACCAAAACAAGCAGAAAATCACAATTCAGAGAAGTAGCAACCCAAATTCAACCTCACAGGATAAGGTGTTTACACTCAATGCACTCAAGTGTTTAAGGTCAGCCTGTTTCCTCCACATAACATGATAGACCACAATTCTTAACTTTGGAAAAACTCTAATTGACACTACTTGATTCATGGTAACTCTAGATCACTTGGACTTGCATGGCTTGTAATGTAATGGAGAATGGAAAGGCTAGATGTATGGAAAAGTAGAAACTAGAATGGATCAGAGAAAGGTTCAAGAAAGAAGGGAAACTGGAACTCTGTACAAGTATTTCATTTTTTTCTTCTTGGCCAGAATCTTAACTTTTTGTATCTTTCTTTCTTTTTCAGTTCTTTTTTCCAAATCAATTTTCTACTTTTCATTTTTTCATAGTTCTTTTTCTTCTCTTTCGAGATCAGTTTTTTTTAGAGCTCTTTTTCTTCTCACTTTACCTCTGGCCTCACTCTTTTTCTGAGTTCCAAAGTCTCCTTGCTTCTTACACATCTCTTAAGGTTGTTTATTGATGGGGAATATGGTTTATAATGGATAGAAAACAAAGAAAAGGCTACGACTCAAATGAGGGTACAATGGAAATAATTATGAATGGGAAGAAGAATAAGGCCTAGATCACCTCTAAAGTTTTACCAAGATCAAGCACACTCAAAGAGAATTAATGCAAAGTCAGAACTATAGCTATACATGTATGCAATCACGCTAGAAAGAAAAAATTTGGCCCAAAACTCTCTAAGGTTAAAAATTTGTCAAAATTGAACTTGCTACTCTCAATCATGCTCAAACTGCTTACTTGAATTGAACTAACTACAAAAATTACTGCTAGAAATACATTCACTCAGATCTAGAGCTAAAGACACTATTGGCAATCTATCTTAAAGAAACACAACTCAGAAATTAAGTAAATCAGCAAAATTTATTTTTTTCCGTAATGAAGACGTCCAATATCGCCAACGGACGTCTATATGCGACTATACACGTAGGTTTCCATGACATCGGACGTCCATATTGACGTCATATTAGTAACATCCCGACGTATATTCTATTATAGACGTTAGTTTACTTGCTAACAGACGTCTAATTTCTTGTTAAATCACCCTTCCTTAACCTGTTTTGCGCACTCATCGTTTTCCCTCGCCTTTTCTCTCCTCTACATTGCCTTTCAAGTGCGTTTGAACACTTTTCAACCGTTTAAACTTCACTTTTATTCTGATTAAACTTGCTTTTTATTCGCTTGATCTCAATTTGAACCGATTAAAATAAGCTTTTCGTTGTGTTTTGGTGCAGTTTTTCTCATGTCTTTGTGTGGCGTAATGCGCATCCTTCCTTTGCTAGCTTCCTCCTAAGAAAAGCTTGCATTTTTTGGATCTTCCATGGCATTTCAACCTGAAGCAGAACCTGGGTGGTTGCCTACTTCCACTCCTACCGCCAATGAAAAAGATAATGGTGTCACCGTATTCTTTTTCATTGGCGGTCGAAATGGAACTAGGCAGCGACCCAAGTTCGGTTTTGGGTTGAAATGTCATGAAAGATTTAGAAGACGCAATTTTTTCTTACGAAGAAACTAGCAAAGGAAGGAGGTGCTACAATGATACCCAAAGACACGAGACAACTGCAAAAAATCACAACGAACACCATTTAGACGTCAGTTAATGTCATGCTTGACGTTTATAGTGCCCTTAGACGTCGGTTAATGTTATGTCTGACGTCTGTATAGTGTCCGGAGACGTCTGTTTGGGTCACGTCCGACGTCTATAGATTACCCTTAGATGTCAGCTTGTGCCATGTTGGACGTTTATATAGACGTCGGTTGGCATAGTAACGGACGTCTATAACAATGTCTAAACTGCAGTACCCGACGTCCAATTGTCGTCACTCATATAAACGTTGGTTTTGGATCTGACGTTAGAAGGTCAAAATAACATACGTCTAAAGCCTTTTCTGCACTAGTGTGTCCCATGAACATTTTTGTGGAATTAAAGAAAAAGTGTTTGGAACTAATGATTTAAGGAGAAACATGACAATTAGTTTTACATAATAATTGAAGAAATAGAGACTCTAAATTTCATAGTTGATTAATCAAAGTTCATCTACTTATGTCATTTTTGTAACAAGTGAATATAAATATGGCAACGTTTATGGCGGGGTAGAAATATTATATAGTCTAAGTGGTAGATAAGGTTCTGTTGGTAGTTTAAATAATATATCCAAAAGGTTAAATTTCTTTTCATATTTCATTGTATGACATTATTGATTTAAGGAGAAACGTGAAAAATAGTTTTACATAATAATTGAAGAGATACAAACTCAAAATTTCATAATTGAATTATGTCGTGTTTGCAGTGAGTGACTGACTCCCAAGTCAATATAAGTGGTTATATAGAAACGTATATGATGGGGGTAGAAAGATTATAGTCTAAGTGCTAGATATAATAGTTACTTAAAAATCAAATAAAACTTTTCAACGATATTTTCTTTAACAACGATGAGATTAGTTTTCGAAATGCTTTTCTTGAAAAAAAAAAAAAACTATAAACTTTAAAAGAGAAAGAAGTAACAATAAAAAGGACTTATAATAAAAGTATAAATAAAATTGTAAAAAAATGTAATAGAAAGACCATGATTTCTAATAGAAATTATAAAAAGGACAATCACTATAGGAAAACTGTTAATTTATAATAGAAATTATAAAAAATACTTAGACTGATAACTTTTTAATATCATATACGTGTCATTCTGTGATTGGTTTGTTGTCAAAAAAAATGTTGTCTAAGTATCGTTATAGTTATAAAAAAATTGAAGTTGTCCGTATTCAATATGACTGAAAAATTAAAAGCCGTGACTTTAAAACACATATTCATCTTTTTTTATTTTAAAATCGTATTATATCAACATGATTTATTTATTTCTGTAAACTTTTTAAATTTTATTAATATCATTAAACTTGATAAAAATAATTACACTATTTTCATTAAAAAAATCCAAGTATTTGATATAACTGATGACTCACCCATAGCTTGAAAAATGCATTTTAAACAGAGAAAAAAGGAACTGAAAATTAAGGACATGAAGTAGAAAAATCAATTCCACAGCGTAAGTAAAAGGTTAGAAAACGAAAGTTTGAGTGAGAGATGCGTTGTTGAAGTTTAAAGTTGAATTCCACAACACAATGAAAGCATCACTTTGTAAATATCTTGTTTTGAATTTGGGTATAAATATCGATCATTCCCATTAACACATTCAATCAAGCCGTATTGAGAGTTAGTTAGAAGTAATGGAGTTAAGGATGAGATGGTTCCTTCTCTTTTTACTTTTTCATTTTTCATCCTCTCATTCCTTATGCCATCCTTATGACACCTTTCTCTTGCATCACTTCAATAACTCTCTTACTATTTCTACTTCTATTGATGATGATTGTTATTATCCAAAGACAGCAACATGGAAAAATGGAATAGATTGTTGCTCTTGGGATGGAGTCACCTGCCACCCCATCTCCGGCCATGTGATCGGCCTCCACCTTGCTTGCAGTGGGCTTCATGGCCGAATCCATCCAAAGAGTACACTTTTCCTTCTTTCTCATCTCCAATCACTCAACCTTGCTTTCAACCATTTCTATCAATCTCATTTTCCATTTCTCTTTGGTAAGTTTGCCAGCGTCACATACTTTAACTTATCTGCTTCTTCCTTCCAAGGTCAAATTCCTTCCCAACTCTCACACCTTTCCAAATTATCCTCCCTCGATCTTTCTCGTAACTATGGTTTAAAGTGGAAAGAAGGCCCTTGGAAGAGACTACTCCATAATGCAACATATCTTAAAGAGCTTGTTCTGGATGATACAGACATGTCTTCAATCTCAATCAAGATTCTCAATTTGTCTTCCTCCTTAGTCACTCTTAGTCTTCGAGGGACTCAGATAAGAGAAAACTGGACAAATGGTATCTTTTGTTTACCAAATCTTCAACACCTCTATCTTTCAGATATTGAAATCCTTCAAAGCCAGCTTCCAAAAGTTAGTTGTAGCACTACTTCTCTTAATATCTTAGATCTTTCAAATTCTGACTTCCAAGGGTCAATCCCTTCCTCCTTCTCTAAACTCTCGCATCTTACTTTCCTAGATCTTTCATTTAACTCTCTTGTGGGTTCAATCCCATCCTCACTCCTAACCCTTCCACGTCTCTCTTTTCTCAATATCAATGGTAACAATCTTAGTGGTGAAATCCCGAATGTTTTTCCTCAGGAAAACAAATTTAAAGAATTGAACTTCTTTGATAACAATTTAGGAGGTGAGTTACCATCAACACTTTCAAATCTTCAACATCTCACTCTCTTGGATCTTTCGAGAAATAAATTCAGTGGTCAAATCGCAGACGTGTTTGTTGGGCTAACCAAAATGAAACTTCTTTTTCTTTCGGATAACAATTTTGAAGGAAAAATCCCATCTTCATTGTTCGACTTAACTCAACTATCTCTACTGGAAATTTCTTTTAATAAATTACAGGTTCCTTTGCCAAACAATATAATAGGGTTTTCAAATCTAGTTAGCTTATCATTAGATAACAACTTGCTGAATGGGATAATTCCTTCATGGTGTTTTTCTTTGCCATCTTTGCTGAATTTAGATTTGTCAAAAAATAACTTCACAGGGCTTCTAAGTGTAAACTCACCATATTCCTTGAAGAGTATAGATTTGTCCTACAACAAGCTACAAGGTAATATTCCAGAAACAATTTTCAACCTTGTAAATCTTACTCTCTTAGATCTATCATCAAACAACTTAAGTGGATATGTTCACTTTCCACTTTTCTGTAAGATTCAAAATTTGGAAACACTTTACCTTTCCCAAAATGATTAGTTATCCCTAAATTTTGAATCCAATGTCAACTGTACTTTTTCCTCGTTACAGATTTTGGACTTATCTTCTACGAGTTTATTTGAATTTCCAAAGTTATCAGGAAAAGTACCAATGTTAGAAGTTCTCTATTTATCCAATAACAAAATCAAAGGAAAAATTCCCAATTGGTTACCCAAAATTAGCTTATTATCTATGTTGGACCTCTCTCACAACCAATTGGAGCAATCCCTGGACCAATTTTCATGGAACCAACAACTTAGTTATCTTGATTTTAGTTTTAACAAAATCACTGGTGGCATCTCTTCCTCAATTTGCAATGCAAGTTCAATTGAGTATCTCATCTTGTCACACAACAAGTTGACGGGCATCATTCCACAATGCCTCCTTGCTAACTCATCCCTTCGAGTTTTGGATCTACAACAAAACAAACTTCATGGCACTTTGCCAAGTAGCTTTTCAAAGAACTGTCGGCTCCGTATTCTTAATCTCAATGACAACGTATTGAAAGGTTCTTTGCCAGAATCTATATCCAATTGCAGTACTCTGGTGGGTTTAGATCTTGCGAACAATCAATTAGAAGGTACCTTTCCTCATTGGCTTCAAGGTCTATCACATTTAAGATTATTGGTTTTGCGAGCCAATAAGTTTCATGGCCCCATTGAAAATTTAAAGACCAAACATGGGTTTGCCAATTTAGTTGTACTTGATATTTCTTCCAACAACTTCAGCGGCCCAATACCAAAGGTCTACATAAGAAAGTTTGAAGCCATGAAGATTGTTGTTCAAGTTGAAATTGAGGAAAACATCGAAAGTGATTTATTATATGATTCTTTGACAGTAACAACAAAATCAATCATTATTACAATGGAGAAAATTCGGACAGACTTTGTAACAATTGATTTATCAGAAAACAGATTTGAAGGAGAGGTTCCAAACGTGATTGGAGAACTTCATGCTCTTAGAGCGCTCAACCTTTCTCATAACATACTTAGTGGTCCTATTCCCCAATCCCTGGGAAATTTGACCAACTTAGAATCGCTAGATCTGTCCTCAAATATGCTTACCGGTATGATTCCTACAGAACTAATCAATTTGAACTTTCTTGAAGTTCTGAATCTTTCCAATAATCATATAGTGGGAGCAATACCTCAAGGAAAACAATTCAATACATTTTCCAACGATTCCTACAAGGGAAACTCTGGGTTATGTGGGTTTCCATTGACAAAAAAATGCAGCAAGGACAATGAACAACATTCTCCACCTTCAGTGCCCTTTAAGAAAGAGCATGGATATGGATTTGGATGGAAGCCGGTTGCTATAGGATATGGATGTGGAATGATATTTGGAATGGGAATGGGATGTTGTGTGTTATTAATAGGAAAGCCTCAATGGCTTCTGAGAATGGTTGCATGACTTGGGGTTGTTTTGTTGTACACCTTGTTCAAATTCAATTGTGCCTTCATTGAAAACAAAAGAAGTTAAGCAAGGACGTTATCACTTTGCACTGCATGGGAATTTGATTCAAAGTTTAGTTCTAATATATATTTAAGTCCAAGTTTAGTTGTAATATGAGAGTATCTTGAATCTAATTATTTCATTTTATTTAGAATATATTGTTGTATTAGTTATATATTAATAGTTGTTGTACTCCTAAAATTAATTATATATTAACTTAAAAAATAAAAAAATTGTAATTATGTATTTTAAAAAATAATAGATTGTTCATTGCCAGAATTCTATTAAATGTATTTGGTTCTATTATGTTTTTTTACTCATTATTCAATGAAGATTTTACTCGTATAACGTTGAAGAACTTACAAGCAGTGTTTTCAAATTATGCAACATGTCATCAACCACAGACTAGGTGAGAGCAGTGAAAATATTAGTACAAATATAAATTCTAAAAAATTATAAATTAAATTTTAACTAATTTGTAAAGTCCTTAATTTCTTTTCGTTTAAATAAAACATCAGTGCATATGAACCCCTGCACCTTCTTTTCTCTTTCATCTCTTCTTCTTTCTTTTGTTTTTATTTGTTTTATCTTTTTTCTCAAAATCTCATCTTCCTCGTGGGACATAAGGTTCTAAAAAGAGGATTCAACATAGTCTCAGACTCTTTTCACATAACATAAAACTGAAATAACTTAAAATAAACAAATCAAACATAAAGAGAATTTTACAATGATTTATTCCAAACCTTCGATTACATTAAGTTTTTCTTAAACATATATAAGAAATTACACTATTCAAATAAAATTTGGACTACAACAAGTACATGATTTCCATATTACATGCGAGTATTAATCTCTATACAATTTTCCAATCTCGTCCAAAAATTAAGAACTCTAGAAATAACAAAAATGTCCTCCCAAGAGAGAAAATATATTAAGCTCACGATTGGTAAATATACGGAGTTAAGAATAATACAAAAGGTTTCACTGTCCCAAAGTTTGTACTATGATCACTATTGGACTCGGTATGCACATAATTTATCTCTTTCTTTAATATATCTTTTCTTCTTTTTTTTTTTCTAATATTAAAAAAAACACGATTATCGATAGACAGAATCCTTCATAAACAATCAATTTTCACTGATATAATACATTATTTTTAACGGATTATCGACAATCGGTAACATTTATCAACGGATATCGGTCTTCAATAATTAACAACGGACACATCTTTCAATAATTATTCGCCAGTAATTATTGATGAACACATCCGTCGATAATTATTAAAGGATATATACGTTGGTAATTACCAAAGGATATATTAGCTGATAATTACTGAAGGATATATCTTTTGATCGGTAAAGTTGTGACAAATTCCAATGCAATATTTATTGGTTAATTATCCCAGATTCACATAATCAAACCTTCACAAAACAATATCCAAACTACAATGAGATAATCAGACCTATGATAAACAATATCAACCTACAATGATCCAATAACAATATCCAACTACATGTTAGCATAAAGATTAACTATAGAAGTTTTGATGATGCCCACACTAATACAGTAAGGGGAAAAGACACCGGTTATATTTGCTTATAGACATCGGTTCTACAACCGAGAAATATACGTACGAGGTAAAAAAGGGTAAGCTTTTTTCCACAAGTATGAACTGAATCAAAAGAGGATAGGATTATGTCTCGGTTTTTAGGTAACCGAGGTAGTAACATTTTTTTTCATATTCTAGGCCTGTACTAAACCATGCTGTAATTTTGGATTTTTTGTTGTTTACAAATTTTGAATATAGAATGGTAGAAGGAAATTTAAAAGCAGAGGAGTTTTTATTAGATTGAAAAGTGTTACTGTACACTGTTAGAACCAAGTGCTAATAAGAAAAATACTGATAGAACTAAGGTACTCCATTCCTATGCCTCATTGTAGTGGTTATTTCTCCAAAGGAACCTCTATTGTCTGGCTGCAACAATTCTTGGCCTTTCCACCTGATGTATATATCATTCAACCAGTTTCACAATCATTGAAAATAATTGGATTTCAAGTTCATCAATGGAGATCTAAAGAACAATTTATTTGTTTCATTTTGTTACCTTGAAGGTTGCACCCCAGATTTCCTCCTCCTTAGTAGGAACTGTAGTGATCTTATTCTTAGGATTTTCATAACACATCAATCCTTCAATAGTTGTGGAGTAGAAACATCCTGTCCAATTAGAGAGCAAGAGTTTGAGCAATAAGAGGAAGTGTTTTATTCTTAACACATTGAGAACACACTAAAGGGAATGGTGATACAAGTTAAGCACCTTGTAGGAAAGAAGCAAGTGACTTCCCACAAGCACCTTTAAGCAATTCTACATCATCAGCAAATGCTACATAGCCATCAATAGTAATTCCCCAATACAGAGGTACCTTACCATATCGATCCTGCCAAAAATAATAAAATCAAAATGAGGAAGAAATGACAAGTTACAATGTATGTTGTGGGAGTGTGATTAATGACAGAGGCCAAAAAAAGGGTGGAAGTGGATTTGTCAAACAATATGAACGCAAAGCTCCCACTGAGATGGCCAACAACATGATTAACAGGCTTTTCCTCTTCTGTTAAAACTGTATTTTCCTCTGCATTGCTCTTTAGTGTCTTAAACTCTAAAGTGTTTCCAAAATTTGTGTCCGACAAAAACCCCAACCCAAAATCAAAACAATAGCACAAAATCCCAACCCAAGATTTCCCTTTCCGCTCCGCAATCGGACCATCATTAAAGAACCCAGAACGATGTCGTTGCGATTCACGAGTTCGTCCTCCTCAATTGACAGAACCAGAAAGCAAATTATGCCTCCTTGATTCAATCTTCTCCACCCAACCTGCACATAGAGTCATAGAAACAGTGTTCGCTCCATCATTCATCTTCTTCACTAGGAACCTAAAAGCGCAGAAACCAATGGCGGTGACGTTGTGGATGTCGCGGGGAGGGAGCAACGACGCGGCAACAACGGGGAGGCACGGCGACAAGGCAATGGTTGGATTGCAGCACCAACGGTGGTGTTTGGAGATCTTGCGCTTGGATGTAGTGAGAGAGAAGAATAGTGGAGAACTGAAACATGAAGGCTTGAGCCGAATCGGTGAGACGTGAAATCTGAACTTGATCGAGCTAATGTCTCGAGAAGAAGCGGAAGAAACGATTGGAAGACGAAGAAGCAGCGAAAGATGGAAGACGAAGTCCAACCCTAGGTTTTGAAGGTTTAATCTGTGGGGATTCTAGGGTTGGGGGTTTGTGAGGTTTTAATCGGTGAAAAAGAAGGATTCACCAATTGAATAAGTGAAATGGAACGAGAAAGTGTTTTGTTCAGTTAAAAATGAAGGAGAAGGTGTGAGAAGGATGAAAATGGTGTTAATCGAAGTTTCAATCGGTGAGTTCAGAGGCAGGACGCATTCAAACTGTAGGAATGAAAGAAATCAGTGGTTTAAATGGCCAAAAATGGAGAAAACTGGGTTAGTGATACCATTATTACCAACATAATATTCCCCTAATGCTCTATCATCACAATACTCATCAATGGTGTACCTCCATCATAATTAACCTCGTCTTGATTCCACCATGAGCCTCCTCCAATACCATAATACCATACTGGAAAGAATCAGTCATACTCTTGTACCCTACCTCACTAACTATAGCCACTCCTACAGCCCAATCTGTAGCCTTCCCTACAGATATGTTTGAGTAGTCCCGCAATTCAGCTAAGGAACATGCCTTCTTGCCACATAAGGACATGAAAACCACCTTCACCCCCACACAAGGAAGGTTCAATACCCAAACAACTGATACCTATCCATAGATAAAAACCAGGATTTACTAGGTACAACAAGTAAACCTATCCTCCACTCTTATGCTCATCAATCACACATACTCAAGTACACCCCAACACTCACTCATGCTCTAATCTCAACCATAAGTCAACCCTGGCCCTAACACAACCCCTAAACCTATTCTATAGTTATCATCACACCCTTACAACCTATATTTTCATAGAAAACCCCAAGCATCATGAATTTGTTCTCCCTTAGCATCAAACCCTCTGTTGGGGTAGCCCAACAAAACATACATAATACATTCATAGGAAAAACCCAACACAAATATTGCTAAAAATTTATTCCCAAGCACACACAACCCTTGTCCAACAATAGCAATAGATAATCACAATCATAATCATATAAACATATATCAAACAAGTATTTTTATGTAAGTAAATCAAGAATATATAGCATACAACAAACAATGGTAAATTTCCTCATGTCCCTCAAGAAAATAAAGAATGTAAGCAATCATGAATCTAAGAAATCAAGAAGGAAATTAATCAAGAATGTAACAAATCAAGAATGTAAGCTCCATCAACCTTGGCCAATCTTAAGGCTTTCTCTATACCAAAAGATCTTCTCCAATGTAGTTGCACTCTTCCATTCACTCCCTCTCATTTCCTCTCAATTTCAAAGTTTCTATCTTATTTTCCTAATAATCAAAGTGTCTATAGAAGGTCTCTAATATAGTTACAACTATGTGTAGAATATACCTATGGTACTATTTATAATAAAAACACATAAAGAATAATAACAATAAACTAAAATAAAATATATAAATAAGATAAAATAAATTTATCTTTAACTTAATTAATTCTGATAATTCTCTATTATCTTCTGTCTTAATACTTTTATTCTAATTAATTATGATAAGCCTATCAATAATATATATTACTATTATCTAGCCATAATATCTAAATATATGCAATAATATCTCAATATATATTTTAATTAACTATATAACAATATTCAAAAATATCTTTTAGAATATCTAACAATATCTAATAATATCCTTTTTTAATAACAATATCTCTTTTAATCTCAAGATTATATCTCCTATTTTTTTTCAACTACTTTTTAAAATAACAACTAAATCTTCAAAATGATTTATATAATATCATTTTATTAAATTCCAACATTATTTAATTTGCATATTTTTCCTTTTTACACCCCTTTTTTAATATCTTACACCTAATTAATAAAAAGTATAAGACCTTTTTTGCCCCTAAGCAAAAATATAAATAAAACTAAAGAAATAACATAACAAATATGTTCTAATAAAGTTTTACACTAAATCACACAATTTGTCAACCAAAACTCCAAAGTCTCAAGACTACCTTATTTCTAAAACTTTTAATTTTCCCAAATCATACAGTGATAGCCTTTTTGTACTTATACCTAGTAATTACACTATTGTCTATAACAACGTTTTTCCCACACACATTAATCATAATAACATTGTTGTTCCTACTCATCATGACCCATTGTTAATTTTAATTATGATGTTATTCAAACTAAGGATACCACAACTAATGTTGAAATTTGTGATGTTACTGACCTTACTAAGAACATTGTTATTCCTAAACCAAACATCACCACGTCACTTGCTAAGACTATTGAAGTTCCTGGTAAAAGATTAACTCATGCTCAAAAAGCTCCCATATATCTTCAAGCTTTTGACACCAACATTGTAGTAAAATACCCTTTACACAACTTTATTTCATATGATAATTTGTCTTCAAATTTTAAACACACTAACTTGTGTATTTCTGCTTTTACTAAGCCACACACCTACTTTAAGGCCTTTAAATCTCCCCAATGGATACAAGTTATGGATGCGAAGTTACAAGCCTTAAATACCAATCATGCCTAGATATTCACGGATCTTCCTCCTAACAAGACAATTATAGGTTGTAGTTGGATATACAAAATCAAACACAAGTCATATGGCAGTGTTGACCGATACAAGGCTCGCCCAGTTGCCAAAGGTTACACTTAACTAGAAGGCTTGGATTATCTGAACACATTTTTTCTTACTGCAAAGCTTACCACAATGTGTTTGCTTCTTGTTATTGCTACTTCAAACCAATGGATCCTCAAACAACTCGATGTTAACAACGCCTTCCGTCAAAGTGATCTCCAAGAAGAAATGTATTGTAACCTCCACCTAGGTTATCCCTTCCTAGTCCCAACAAAGTTTTCAAGCTCCAGTTCTTTTTATGCGGCCTTAAAAAAGCTGGAACACAAGGTATACAAAGTTTTTTTCTTGTTCCAACTTTTTTCCTTCCTTATTAGTCACAACTATATTTGTTCCTTAATTGATCATTCTCTCTTTCTCAAACATGAAAATTCTAATACCATTGTCCTTTTAGTTTATGTTGATGGCATTGTCTTGACGAACACTAATGAGGTTGAAATCAATAACTTCACCATGCTACTTGACAAACAATTCCATAAAAAAAATCTTAGAGATCACACATACTTTCTTGGCCTTGAAATTGGCCAAGTTTTGTTGGAATACATCTTAACCCAAACACATTCTCCATGAAACAAACATGTCAAATTCTACACTTATGCCCACTCTTACGGTGCACTATTCCCGCACCAACTCCCTCCAATCCAACGTGTAGTAAAAATACTGACCAAAACTCAAACCACAATTTCTTGAGGCATGTAGATCACTATCCTTAAGGACTTATCCGTGGTGTATTGCGCAAGTCCCCCAGGATACAACAAGAACTTCTCAGAGAAATATATGAGGATCTCAGAACTAGCAAGAAACTCTGATAGAGTTTATACCCAGAATAATTTTTGGAAGAGGAAGAAAGAAATGAAAAACTAAGAAGAAAGAGGAGAGAATGAAACTAAGAGAAAAAAAAAACTGATGAGAAAGAGTCAACTTGGTGTTTTGCAATGGAGGAAGTGGATCAGCCCCATGACCTAAAATATCTCTTAGAAAATCATTATTTTTAATAATGTTCAAAAATATATATTTTGCAATATTATATTCAAAATTATAACAATCCCCCACATATTGCAAAATATATATACAAACGAAAGAGAAAAGAAATTATTCTAGGTTTCACAAGATGTAATGCATCAGAACTGGTATAGCAAGCTATATGAACCAGTCTTAGATCAAGAAACTTAACACACAGTGTAGTTGGTATAGCAAGCTATATGAACCAAAGACACTTGAGTGTGTTAGAGGTTTATCAATCACAATACACCCTTACAATCCTTGTTGTTATCGCTGTGTTGCGCTTACTAGGCCATGCGCGTGCCCGGTATTCATGAGTGCTCTAGAGATCATGCCAAGATCTCATGTAAGCGGCCCCACTTGACACTCATATAGGTGATTTCATCAAGTGTATGTTGCAAATCATACACCACCCATAAAGGATATGAAAATCATTAAAAACTTTGTTTAAACAAATTCTATCACTATATAGAATTTTAATGACAAAGTTTAACCTCTCATAATGCAGTCTTTAGCACTTTCACACACACCATAGGAATGAACATATTTGATTTAAAATCAAATTAATGCTATCAGAACTAACAAGTGACTTGTTTTTACCCATATGAACCTTATCAAATTTGGGTTACCATCACTTATTGGTTTGCAAGTGGCTTAAGTCTCATTCCCCTAGATGTTTCTAAAATCATATTTCTTCCTAAGGGTTTTGTCAGAGGATCTGCTAGATTTCGTTCTGACTTCACATAGTCAATGGAAATAGTTTCACTCTTTAGCAACTGCTTCACTAAATTGTGTCTCAATTTATGTCTATTCTTTCCATTGTAATTCTTGTTTTTAGCTATAGCTATTGCCGATTAGCAATCACAGTGTATTGATACTGATGGGGTTGGTTTCATTCCTAGTGGAATGTTCGCTAAGAAGTTTTTCAACCACTCGGCCTCATTACCAGTCATCTCAAGAGCAACAAACTCAGATTCCATTGTTGATCTTACAATAATAGTTTGCCTGGTTGATCTCCATCGCACCACCCCCAAGTGTTAATACATAACCACTAGTGGATTTTGTCTCATATGAATCAGAAATCCAGTTAGCATCACTGTACCCTTCTAGTATAGCAGGAAATTCACTATATTCAATGGCATAATCCATTGAACCTCTTAAGTATCTCATATGCATAGCAAGTGCTTCCTAATGTTCTTGATTTGGACATTGAGTGTACCTACTGCATAAGCAATATCAGGTCTAGAAAAGCTCATTAAGTGTAGTAAGCTCCCAATTATCTAGGCATACTGAGGCTGAGATAATGATTCTCCTCTATTTTTCATTAAATTAGAATTAACATCATAAGGGGTACTCACTGGTTTTAAGTCATAAAACTCAAACTTCTTAAAAGGTTTCTCAATGTATTGTTCTTGGAATAGTAATATACTATCTCCCCTCCTTATGATTCTAATATCTAAAATCACATTATATTCCAAGATATATATTTGGAGAACCAGATATATATATATATATATATATATATATATATATATATATATATATATATACACACTTCAATACAAGGATGTGCACTAACATTCAGAATCCAACAAATATTCTATGAACACATTCAAACCAACAAATATTCTATGAACACATTCAAACCAAACTAGAGTGTGTTTAGTCATTCAAATAACATTATACCGAAAAATATATCTTATCCATAATCTGGACAACTATAACAACTAAGAAGTTCACATAAGTACGTTCAACAATTTTTACCACATATTAATCTGTGTGAACGTGAAGCCATAATCGTTTAAAACTAATCCAAATCAATATTAGAATTATATATTCAAATAACCTATTCTGCAGTACTTGGTATGGTTAAATGATTAGTAATAACATGTCCAATAAATCCATTTTCACTCAAGCATATTCAACACGTTACTGGACATTATAAATAACACCTCATTTTACACCCATGACCTTATTAAGTCATAAAGTTTTATTCAACTTAAAATCCACAACCAAAATAATACAAATTACAAGCCATTAATCCATTCCCTTTAATTCTGGATTAGCATGCAGTATTTTTAGTCAAATAACTACTTTTGGTGTAAAAAAATAACAAAAAAAAAAATGCAGGACAACACATTTTTAATGCAGATTTTTCAGTCTGAAACAACACAAAACAACAAAGCTTCTAATGGACATTTTTAAATAAACCAGCAAGGTTTGGTGCATATTTTTACAAAAACCAGCAAGGTTTCTGGTGCAGGTTTTACAGAAAACAGCAAGATTTCTGGTGTAGATTTTTACAAAAACAGCAAGATTTCTAGTGCAGATTTTTACAGAAAACATGATTTCTGATGCAGATTTTTACAGAAACAACAAGATTTTTAAGGCCAAAATGGCACCCATTTAGAGCTAAAAACAGTAAGGCTTTTTTTTTAATTTTGTGCAATCCTCCAGCATCTTTATAAGTTAGCATTATCTAAATTATAATCAACCCAAAAATGATAGAAACTGCAGATAAACACATACGGCAGTTCATGAGGGAAGGACACTTCAAATTTTATCTTTTTAAATACAACAATGTCGTTAGACTTTGTGCCAATTTTATTAGAAATAAAAATAACACGAATTAATGTGTCATTATTCATTCTATCAAACCAAAAGAAGTGCAGAATTGAGTGTTCACACATAATGTTACTTTCTTTTGTAAAGCATTTATTTGGAGGACCTAAAATGCAATATTCAACGAAATCATGAAACTCTATTGGTAAGAGAGAGAAAACTGGATTTTTACAGTAGCATTTCTAATTGTTTCGTCATGACGCACCACAACAATTTCGGAGGCAGTGAAGTTGCGTGGTTCCGCAAAATCTGCAACTTCCAACGTTCCAGCAAAACGAGATCACACCGCCAGCCACACGTGAAGCCTCGTCGGAGACGCAACCCACCAAATCTTCAGAACCAGCATCGCACCATGTTTAAGTTCTTAAGATTGTACTGACCAAAACTTAAACCGCAATTTCCTGAGGTATGTAGATCATTGTCCTTAAGGACTTATCCGCGGTGTATTGCGCAAGTCCCCCAGGATACAATAGGAACTTCTCAGAAAAATATCTGAGGATCTCAGAACTAGCAAGAAACTCTAATAGAGTTTATATCCACAATAATTTTTGGAAGAGGAAGAGAGAAATGAAAAACTAAGAAAAGAGAGGAGATAATGAAACTAAGAGAAAAAAAATGATGAGAAAGAGTCAATTTAGTGTTTTGTAGTGGATGAAGTGGATCAGGTTCATGACCTTAAATATCTCTTACAAAACTATTATTTTTAATAATGTTCAAAAATATATATTTTGCAATATTATATTCAAAATTATAACACAACACACCTCTTAATAATAAATATGCCTCCTTTTCTATCGTTTCATTGGTCGACTTATCTATCTTACTAACACTAGACCAAATATCATGTTTTCTGCCAATCATCTTACCCAATTCATATCTTGTCCCGCAATTTCTCATTAACAAGTCATTTACTAAATTCTTTGCTACCTCAAAGGTTACCTCGACAATAGTCTCTTCTTTAAAGTTCACATAAAACCTCAACTAAAAGCATATTATAATTTTGATTAGGATTCATGTCTTGACAAAAAAAATCTGCCACAAGCTTCTTTATCTACTTTGGCGATTCTCTTATCTCATGAAAGTTTAAAAAGAAAAAAAAATAGTGTCCAAAGGTTTTGATGGAGCTGAGTATCGAGCTTTTGTTTCCACTACATGTGAGATCCATTAGATTGCATATCTCCTTCAAGATCTTTGCATTCCTTTTACCTGTTAGAAGTTAATTCAGTAGTCTCTCAATGTTATGTTTCTCTTCAATAGTTGTCGTTATAAACTGTCATGTTGACAGTTAGGTTAGTTAGTTTAGTTTGTATTTTTTGCGTTTCAGTTTACTCTGTTGTATAAATACATTCCTTTCTTCTGTCAATTAATACAAGTTGTATATTCAGAATAGCCTCATTGTCTTTCTTACTTTCTCTGATCTTTATGCTCCAATAGTGGTATCATAGAGCATAGGTTACGAAACCGGGAACGGAGGATTGCCTTGGGACAGTGCGTTTGACCAAGAAAGTGTTAGTTTCACACGTTCTTGAGTTTGAAGAAGCTTGCGGTAATGGCGGAGCTATCAACGCTGCACTATCCAATACTCACAGATAAAAACTAGAGCCGTTGGAGTACCCAGATGCGGGTGGTTTTCCGCGTACAGAAGGTCAGCAATGTGGTCGAAGGAGATTCAATGGTTGACTCTTCTGGTAAGGAGGAGCAAAAGAAAGAATTCAAAGAAAAAGACGACAAGGCACTGTTAATAATACATCAATGTGTTGACGACACAAACTTTGAAAAGATCCAGAATGCAATGTCGGTGAGAGAAGCTTGGAACATTCTTTTTCGTTGTCACTCTGGAGGAGAAAAGGTCAAGAAAGTCCAGCTACAAGCTCTGCGAAGACAGTACCAACACACAGAGATGGAAGACGGTGATAAGGTGAGTGAATTCTTTAGATGCTTCATAACTGTGGCAAACCAGATGAAAGCATACGGAGACAAGATCACAGGTGCAATAATAATGGAAAAGATTTTAAAATCAATGCCGGCTGCATTTGATCACATTGTTGTAAACATTGAAGAAACCAGGGACTTGGAAAAGCTTAAGATTGAAGAACTGCAAAGTGCGTTTGAAGCTTATGAGATGAGAAGAAATGGAAGAAAAAAATTGTGATGACCAAGCCTTGAAGATACAACATATCTCTGGTGAAGGAAAGAAGAAAACGAGTAAATTGAACAACAAGAACAAAGATTAGAAGAAATGGAAGAAACATTCAAATGACCAAAAGGAAAAAGTTAATTCTGCAGACGCCCCGAGGAAACAATATTCGAAAGAAGAGAAAAAGAATATGGAATGCTTTGTCTGTCGTAAGAAAGGACATTTATCTTACGAGTGCTGGTTTAACAAGAATACCCAAAACAAAAAGGGTCAAAACAAAGAAGCTCATATGGTAGAAGAGGAAGAATCCAAGTCAGAACCGTTAATCCTTATGGTTGCCACTAACACAGAGGACACCGGGATAGCACAAAACATCTGGTATGTAGACTCCGACTGTTCTAATCATATGACATACAACAAAAGCTGGTTGATGAACCTAGATTAATCCAAGAAAAGTAAAGTCAGAGTTGCCGACAACAGCACATTGAGAGTAAAAGGGTTGGAACTGTAAAAATCAAAAGAAAGAACGGGCTGCATGCAACGCTTGGAAATGTTCTTCTTGTACCAGAGATGAAGTGTAATCTCTTGAGTGTAGGACAACTAAACGAAAAGGGCTACACTGTCATCATGGGGAGCAATGCACAGATGGAGGTATATGACAAAGGTAAAAATCTTATTCTTAAATGTGTAAGATCAGAAAATCGAACATTTCAGGTTCAGTTAGACGTAATTGAGGCATTGCGGTGTCTATCTTCTATAAAAGAAGATGAAACCTGGAAATGGCATATGAGGTTTGGACACCTAAATTTCAAGGATCTACAGCAACTGAGCAGCAAAAAGATGGTATCTGAGTTACCCAAAATCACTCAACCAAGTAAGGAATGTGAAAATTGCTTAGTTGGGAAGCAAACCAGGAGACCATTCAAGAAACAACTCTAGCCAAGGTCAAAGGAATGACTGGAAGTGGTGCACTCAGATGTGTGTGGACCAATCGAACCTTCAACAGTAACAGGAAACAGGTACTTTGTAACATTTGTTGATGAATTCAGCCGTATGGTGTGGATGTTTTTCATTGCTTAAGGGATAACTCATTACTCTAGGAAAAAGCCAAATGAAATCTTTATTTTTGTGGATTATATCTCCCAACCAAGAACACCTTACTTGAGTGGTATTCTATTGTATTATACAATACATTACCTTACTTATTTTAATACCATATTTTAGCCTAAAACTAAATAATATAAAAATTCTATTCACAATATGCTATAAAAAGAGAGTAAAACATTATTTCTAATACAAAGAAAAAAATAGTAAAATAATTATTTTAAAAATAATAATTGTTATAATTATAAAATATATTTTTACTCTAAGATTTTATTTTGATTCTTAGTAAATATTTTAACATTCCCGTTAGTTTAATTTATTTTTTATACTAAAACTGTTCAAATAACATAAATCTAAAATACTAAAATGAAATGACTTAAAATAACAATTTTAAAAAATATTCTAGACAAACGTAAATATTTTTTTGAGATAAAAACATATATTATGTCTGATTATATATATTTTTTTCTTGAAAATAACGGTTCTAACCCAAAATCAGAACGAGAAGCGGCAACAGAAATTGGCTTTAGGGTGTGGGAAACTCAATATATTACCCAAGAAGAAGCTTTAAGCAAGATTCTCAGTTTCACTAACCTTCTTAAAAGCATACAAAACAAATTGTATTCCCTATTCTGACTGGAACCAACCCAACCGCCGCACCCACTGCGCCCAACCACCATCCAACTACCCTACCGCCGTGGTGTGATGGAGGAGGAGCCTCCGATCTACCGTCTCCCGCACGACACGCTCCACCAGATCTTCTCCTCCCTCCCCCTCCGCCAAATTATCCTCTGCCGCTCCCTCTCTAAGTTTTTCCTCCACCTCCTCTCCGCCCCCTCCTTCCTCCACCTCCTCTCCATCTCCCACCCTCCCCTCCACCTCCATCTCCTCGCCCTCCGCCACCGCCACACTCCTCACGCCTCTCACACTTCTCACACCTCTCTTTCCCTCTTCGATCCCGACCATAACACATGGCTCCATTTTCCCCTCGATTTTCTCCCCTTCCATTCACCTCTACCCGTTGCTTCCTCGCACGGTCTCCTCTACCTCTGGGCCCAGCCCAAGCCCAAGCCCAACGCCAACCCTTCCCAGCCAGAAACCACCTCAACCAAATCCCTCATCGCATGTAACCCTCTCACGCGCACCTTCCGCGTCCTCCCCCACCTCGGCTCCGCCTGGTCCCGCCATGGCGCTGTCCTCGTCGACGCCGACCACCGAGTCATGGTCCTAACCGAACTCGCGGCCCTCTACTGCCACCGCACGCCGAAGTGGCTCAAATTCTCCTCAAACCTCCCTTCCAAACCCCGCTCCCCTCTACTCATCAACCACTCCGCTTTCGCTCTCTGCGACGTCGGTTCCCCCTGGCGGAGCCAGTGGAAACTTTTCTCCTGCAACATCGTCGCAACACCTTCGCCTTCGTGGTCGCGCCTCGAGCGCCACGAGTGGGGGGACGTATTCGACGTCCTCAAGCGCCCTCGCCTCGTTCGGGGCCACGGCAACCGGATCCTCATGGTCGGCGGCCTCAAGTCATCGTTCGCCCTCAACGCGCCCTGCTCCACCATCCTTGTCCTCCGTCTCGACCTCGACAAGCTCGAATGGGACGAGGCAGCGCGTATGCCGCTTGAGATGTTCCGCGCCTTCCGTGAATCGACAAAGTTCAAAGTCTTCGGAGGCGGCGACAGGGTTTGCTTCTCCGCCAAGAGGATCGGGAAGCTCGCGCTCTGGGACCGCTGTGCCGCCGAAGGGGAGCAGTGGCGGTGGATCGATAACCTTCCGGGGAATGGTGACGGACTCTACCGCGGGTTTGTATTTGAAGGGAGGCTCCATGCTGTGCCCTGAGAATTTAGAGTTTGTGGTTGGAAAATGGTAATTAATTGGTAATGCTTTGTTAATTGATATTGTTTGTGTTTCTTTTTATTATGAACGAGTAGAACGATTATGAAATGTTTTGTATTGTACAATTAGTTTCTCAATGCAAATTTTAACTGATTTGTGGAATCTTGTGTTTCCGGAGTCTTGCTATTTGTGTAAATTCTCCGTTTGTATTTGTGCTCTTATCTTTTGTTGTATTGATCGTAAACATGTGTAATGTTTGGTAATGATCTTGTGATGAGTTGAAAGTGGAAACACAGAATGACCCCTAGTCAATATACTGAACTACTTGTAAACACAAATGTATGATAAGTGAATGCTTCAATTCAGTGAAGGGTGGTAGACTAACAAATGCTTTTGGCCATGTTTAGATAAAGTTTTTCAAGTAAGCTTTTGTAGAAGAAAAAAATAAGAAAGAAAGGTGAAATAAGCTTCTTCAATAAGCTAAAATTAATTTTTGCACAAGTTAAGTATGCGTGAGTTAAAATTCGCTTTTCGGAGAAGCTAAAATCGCTTAGGTTTTCACAAAATCTGCTTTTAAGTTATGCATAAGTTATTTTTACCTTGTGAGAGAAGTTTATTTTACTTTTTTTTTTCTTTCATAAATATTTAGGAATAAACTTATCCATTCAAGACTTTAATTGAGAGAAACAAATGTATTGGTTTTGCTCTTTGTTGTTCCTACGACTATAAGGCCATTGCATTTTCCTGTGGGTTTCTGCTGGAAAGTGATGGGATCGAACTCTGGTACTGATCTAGGTGGGTAGTGTGGAAAAGAAAACTTTAGTGTCTTGTGAGATGAAGGGTTTGCATGGCTACTAGAACTGATTAGCACAATTTCCTATAGATATAGGGATTCAGCCTTTTTTTTGGTACTAATAAAGTCAATTTAGGTTGATGTGAATGAGTACTTGAGCACGTTTCCTTTAAGTTAATACAGATTTGATTTGTTTATCATATTGTATTGGATTCAGAATAGCATAAGCTTTTGTGTAGGTATCTATTGGTTGATTTTTAGTCAAAATGCCCTAATCCTCAAATTCTAAGATCAGGGTTTCTGTCACCCTTCCGATCCATGATTTGCACAGCCCATTCTGAAGTTATTTGCTATCTCTACGATGGAGCTAGTTTAGATTTCTTTTTCCTATTTGAAAGCATGATTCTCCTTTAGCCAATTTATGGCTCACTTTTATTTTTCTCATTTACAAATACAAATACAATTAGCAAAGGAACATGAAACAGCTCTATTATAGGACTAGATACGTGCCATGAACATTTTTTCTTTCTAGCATTGGACGACGCCCACGAGTTTTCAGCACTTGACTAGAAATTTTACATGTAAGATACTGAGCCTATTCTTCCATCTCTTGAATTCAGCACATAAGATATTAAGTCTTATCATAAGTCTATAGAATTTTTTTCTGGATTTATAGAAAAAATGATAGGAATCAATTTGGTCCTGTGATTTAGATGTTTTCATGTTTAATGCATATGAAAATATTAATATGAAAGATTAGCTGTTGTATTCATGTATGGAAGAAAATATTAGAGATGTTTATAATTTTACCTAATTTTCTTAAGCCTGGTGTGTTTTCTTTTAAGTTTACACCTTCAAACTTCAAATCTGAAGTTTAATACGGAGACTAAACAACATTTCTTGCACTAGAAGTGTGATTTGGCTTTTGCCTCTGAGAATCTGGATATAAACTGCTTTAGTACGCTGAGAACTTTCAACTTTGGCTGGTCTTTCAGACGTGGTCATAATATGATATTCCTTGAATTGTATATTGAGCTTGTAAACTGTTTCTGTCAGGCGAGGATATGTTTTTCTTCATTGTACGGAACATCTTTACGTCTGCTTTCATATCTATAACATTACAATTTGTGATGCAGAAACCTCTGCATAAGCATCTCTTTTTGAGAAGTCATCTGAATAAATGCAAAATGTTAACTTACTTGTACACCGAAAGAATTGACCTCAAATTTATATCTAAATAATTGTTTAAATGTGAACATGTAACACTCCTATGTTTGTTATCTGGGCCTTTGACTTAAGTTACATCCAGAAAATGTTTAAGAACCTATATATCATCCTTCTCCATAAAATTATTATAAAAGGTTTAATTTACATCCATGCTTCTCATAGGATTTGGGAAGCTAGAGATTAGCCATTGAAGCCGCCGGCGTAGTGCGGAGAGTAGGTAGAACATCTCGCCGGCCTCTCACCCAAAAGAAAGAGCTAGCCTAAGCAGCGTCTAATTAGAGATGAGTGAAGTCACCATTTTCTTTGTTCTGTTTTGTGCGTAAGTGTGTTTTCCCTCCGTTTCACTAATAAAGTGTGATTTGACTTTGAGGTATATCTCTTTGGTTAAATGATTAGTAGGATTTTTGGTTTTACTCCGCTATTATCATTTTGGAATCACCAAAAAGTATTTCTGGAGCAAACAGAAAAACCAGCTGTTTCTACATGTAGAATAATTTTTTCATTCGGTTCCTTTTTTTTATTCTGCTTTACTTTTAAATCCATGGAAATTAGTATGAGTAGAGCCTATGAAAAAATAAACCATGTACTTCTATGCTTTCAACCCCGAAAACCCCCGAAGGATGTATAATTCATAATAACTTCATAATATGGAACAGAGGTGATTATGCAGTATAGTATTTGATGGTTGCTGAAGTTATGTTGGATCCTCCACATCCAAACTTATGGGATTGATTGAGTTATAAGATTTCCATGAATTTTGAGAAGTTCTGACCTTGGTCTTCCCACCCTCTACCCCAAAAATAGAAGCTCGCTGTTGGGAACCTAAACTTGATTCAGAGTAAGCAAAACTAGTTTCAGAGTAAGCCTATAAACTAGTTCAGCTATGGGTCCCAGTAGAATGGTATTAAGAACACAATGGTATTTCCTATCTAAGGAAAAGGGTGAGGAGCTAATAAAATTAAAATCATGATGTTACCTGTGACTGATAGTAAAAGTAAAGAACCCTGTGAAAAGACATGTTCTTTGAAAAAATATCGGGAAGGAAACTAATGTTTGTAGACTTTGAGCTTTTGGGATAACAGTAGGGCCGAATTGTTATGTAGTAGCTTATCTAGAAGGCTTAAAAAAATGGCAAGGAATTTGAGTGTATAATTTTAGGGAACCACTGATTACAGACCAAGAGAAATGGTCCTAGGCATCTTTTCACTCAAAATCTCCCTAGCTTCCTTTTGAAATTATATTTTATATCCATATCTTGAAAAGGAGCTTATCTGCATAATCATAATTTGTTTTGTTTTGTAACCTGGTGGTAGGTTTGAATCCTAGAAACAGTTTAAGATTGCCTATGGAGACAGGATTGGTTACGTCTATCATTCCTACTTTAAAGGTAAGTTTAGATGATATTTGAAAATGCTTCTCAATAAAGATTTTAGAAAAGGAAAATAAAAGAACTTGACTTTACAAATTAAAATTAACTTATGCATAAACTATTCTATAAAACTAATTTAGTAAACAAAGATTAGGAGACTTTCTAAAATTTAGTTTTTTCATGTGAATTTAAACTTAGAAAGAGTATTGTTTTTTTTTCATGCTTTTTTTCCTTGATATTTTTATGGATAAGTTTGTAGTGAGTATATTTATCCTCTCTGAACTTCAATAATTGAAAAAGCTACATATTAAATTGCTTTTTTATGTTTTTCTATTTCCAAATTTGACACAATCACCTTTTACTTAGATAAAAAAATTTCACAATTTTTATTTGAGAGTTTGCGATATTTGAATATATTAAATTTGAACATATTATTTTAATTTGATTTATTTTTTAAATGTTTGTGTTAAAATAAAACAATATAAATCTATTAAATTTTAATGTTCTTGTATTTCGATTATTACTAAATATAAAAAATTATTTAAACATCAAACGATTGTTAATAATTAAAAACATTAATATTAATAGTTTCTTTCACTTGATTTTTCTGGTTTTATTATTTGTTTAAAATTCGTTTTAAATATTTTTCAACTAATATTCACGACTTTTTAACTTTTTATTGATATATGTTGACTGTAAATATTTTCAATGTGAAACATAAATATTCACGTTGAGATTGATTAAGATTGTTTTTACAATGTTATTGGTTGGGGATTTCTTTTTTGAATTATCATTGGCTAAAAAAATTCAAAATAATTTTATCAAAGTTTTAACAAAAAACATTAGTGGTTGATAAAAAACATGACCATAGCCTACATCAACAAAACAATAATAACAATAATCATGACAAATATCAATAAAAAAATCTTAGTTAACATTCATAGAAAAGTAGTGTTTCCGATAAATACAAAAGTAATTCTAACAATTATAAATAACTAATAAAAAATCATTAAAAAATATTTAATCGACATCAATCAAAGAGTAATTATCCTAAGAATGACTTGATATTATTAAAGTTGTTGAACAAAAATAGCTGAGAGAATTTAAAGAGAAGACACGTATATTTTGTGAAGAAAATTTAATATTTTTGAATAAAATATAAAATTTTCTTATTTTGAATAACCTAATTACTCTTATAAAATTTTAGAATTTTAATTTTTTAAAATTAATCAAAATCATAAAAGATTTTAATTTGTTTTTTTATAAAAACAAACAACCTTCTTCCATTACCCTACTCAAAAACAGTATTAATGTATTCAATATCGAGATTGTAGTCAAATTCTCATGGTTTTGTTTAACGGAATAAAAAAATAGTGATGATAAGCTTTGGGTCTGTATCTGGCTGGCGTTTGATAGGAAGGTTAGCATGTACATTTGGTATTTTAGAAAGAGAATCTTTGGTGACAAAAGGAGAAAAAAAAAGAACAGCATCTTTGAACAATGATGTTACTTATCTTCTTTTTCTTATCATGATTCTTGTGAGCATCTATCTATAATGCGTGTTGAGCTTCAGTAGAATATTTTGGATTGTTTAGATTTAGTGTGTATAAGAATAGGATATGATTTCCCTATTTCACCACTGGATTTCCAAAACCTTCCACAAACTATCACTAATTTTATTTCTATCATTATTTAATCCGTATATAAATGAGTAAAGTCATCTTCACTTCTTTTTCCTTTTGAATTTTTTGATCTTGATCTAGTTTCTTTAAATTCAAACCGAACGAGGCACTCTAATGTTCAAATCAGATTTTATTCAATAAACTTAATTAATAGTTGAGAATGATTAACTCAATTAAGCTAACCTTACCTCTATAACTTACCTTTTTATTTATAAGATTTATAATGAACTTTTAATTAATATCAATTCAGTAAATATTAAGTTAACATCAGTCAAATATTATTGGTCTAATTACATCCCCACATCACATAGGCTCTCATGTCCTTTTTATCTATTTAACTTATAATTTAATCAATAAATATAGTGGTCTTAAATACCTCCAAAGGATCGTTCGAGACTTACTGATCAGATTTTATACTATACTATACAATGGCAATGACTTATTGTTTAACTTACCAATAAGATTTTATACTATACCATACAATTACAGATAAGTTTCACGTAGGAATCAAACTCTTTAAGAAAGCTTATGTTACTATAAACATCACACAACTGTGTGGGAAATAATAGTTTGACATCGTTTTCTTTTTTGTTAATCTCTTTAGTGGTGACAATTTTTTTTTATTTCAATAAATCGGTTTACTCAATTAGACTGAAGCAGCAAAATGTTATGAGCAAAAAGCCTAAAATACATTCCATTGTTTTCTTACATTGTACCAATGTTACCATAATTGTCACCAATGTTGGAGATCTCTGATTGATTAGAAATAAAGTAAATTTATTTTAAGAGATTCAATTAAATGGAAAAAATTTCGGAAAGGCTTTTTATGGGGTGGAGGGAGAAATTTGACGGGGGTATACAAAGCAACAGCCTAGGGGTAATTGTAAAGTTAGTTTATTTTTATGAACTAAATCTGACATCAGCTTCACTGAGAATTAATACTGTGCTTTCTTTTTTTTCATGCTTGTGGTCTACCAATGTTCTATTGCTTTAGTTTAAACTAGTTAGAAATTGATAAAATTGGAGAAATACCCAAAAACACCAATAGTGTATATGTAACGATATTAGGTCATGCTAATCATATTTATATTAGCATTATCTATAATCTTATTACATAATTAAAATCCTAAACGACTATAACGAAGGTGTAGTCTATAATATATTTTATAATAAATAGTATAAATATAATACTTGCATAAAATAATTTAAATTATAATTTATATATCAATTATAATACTTTATTTATAATAGAGATTATTTTAAATATCAACATTTTTAATTTATAAATTAATATATCTAAACTATTCAGTGATTAATTACTTTTTATCTCTTAAATTAGTTTCTATTTAATAACAATTGAAAATAAGAGAGATTAGATAAATCTGATACAATTTCTGCTTCTTGTACCGAGGCTTCATGTGCTTCTCTGAAAAGTTTCTTTTATATACTATTATTTCTTTAGTCTGTTCTTTTAATTTAGGATTATAAACTAATCAGTTAATCAGAACCCTGCATCTTATACAAAATAAGGAAACAATAGAAGGGATAAGTTAATAATTAAAAGTTAATTTATAAACAAATTTTAAACTATAAACCAAAATAGAAATAAGAACCGTGTGTAATGTGGGTTTGCAAGAAAAAAAATTGTAACCATGACAAATGATGGAATAGTGATTTATAAATAGGGCCTTTGTAATTGAAATTAGAGATGATCAAAACTAAAATTTACTAAGAAAAATTATAAGTCTACAATTAGAAAACTAGAAAATGAAAAAAAAAAATTAAGAATGGTATTCTTTTGGTTATTATTATAGTTTTTTTTATCAACAAAAAATAATAAAATAAATAAAGTAGAGCACTTGGAGTGTCCTAGACTATATGTAGAGTTGCAACACTATTAAATATTAGCAAAAAGTACTAATAAATTCAAACATCTAAATATGGTACACTACTCATGGTATAGATTATAATAAACCTTTAAATGAATAATAAAGTTCAATATCAACCAATCTCTATTTAGAATACTTCTCAAGTAACCTTGAAGATACGTTCAATCACTTTTGAACTTTTACCTTAATTGTGTTAATCCCTTACCTACAAAACATAGTAGAGCTTCCGTAAATGCTTACCTATATCCTACATTACCATTTAATCCTTCCTTAGTATAATCACCTTTATTTTTCTAAGATTGTACTCATACATTTTTGCTTTTCTTTTGCATGCTTAGTATAATTCTATATAGTGTACTTCTTATATCCTCAATTTGATTCCTAACAACAAAAGGATTTTAGGTTATAAACATCTTAAGATTCTCCATTAATCAACTTTTTACTACCCTACAAAATACTATTCATGAGGGTATGAAAAAGGTACCTTATTGAATTAACCAAGTTCAAGCTTTAATCTATACCAAACAAAAGATTTATTCTACTAGTAATCTTATATATAATTTTCTTTTTGATGTTTCAAATACCTAAATGATTATTATTCACATACACTTCCAAATGATATTACCTTTCTTGTTAATGTTGTACTGAACCTTTCCCACATGTATTTCACTAGATGACACACCGTTTCTTCCACCTCACCATTCATCATGCATACTTTGTTGCCTCGTAGAATTCCCCTACACCTCAAGTTTTTCTTATTTATCACTATATCCATATTACCCTCCAAGCTAAATGTTGTGCAAATGAAAAAGCCTTAACTTTCAAAAGCAGTCTAAAGAAAGTAGTATCATCCCCTTATTATCTACCTTTCCACATTCGAGATTTTTGTTCGAACTCCACCATTAGGGTTCATATATGTGGTTTTTCACACTCAAGTCATATATGAAGTATCTGAAAAAAAAAAAAAAGGATGAGTTGAATAGTGTTAATAAAAAAAAAAAATTCGCAATTCTTTTGCTATAGCACGTAATCAAGTTTTAATTATATCTTATTGTTAAAAGAGAATGACTCAATTACTCACACCAAGAGAGGGGGGAGGGGGTCGAATTGGAGAAACTTAAAAACAAAGTCTTTTTAAAATCTTTTTTCGCAAAAAGTGATGTCTTGAAAGCTTTCTTGAAATGCAAGGAAAAAGACTTTCTAATGCAGCGAAAATAAAGTCGAATGAACACAATACAGAGTCGATTAAATGTAAAAGAGTAGGGATTAGAAAATTCAAACACTACTTTTTATACTAGTTCGACCAACCTGCCTACATCTAGTGTCCTTCCAACCACGGGAAGCAAATGCACACTATAATGATCAAGGTTTTTACAACAAGGCTTTTATAGAGACCTCACGTCAAAAATATAAAACACCTCTCTAACCCTCTAATCAAAATATAGGCAGTACAATAACAAGACTGACAGCAAGAATCTCCTCTTCTACTGTCTAAACCCTTTGAGAAACCCCTCAAAGTCAAGAACGTCGCACACTCTTCTTCCTGTAGTCACAACAAGGAACACAACCCAATCTTCAGTAGATTGTAGAACCTAATCTTGCAGTAGACACCCAAATGTGTAGATAGATCAGACTTTGAATACATAGCAACCTTACTCTTCAAGAAATCTCAAGGAGATGATCACCACAGTCACTTCTTCATTCTTGGAGTTTTTTCCTCTTTCTGTAAGAAAGCACTTTTCTGAAAAGATATCACAAAACTGTTAGATTCACTAAAGTTCTTACAGAGATCAAATTCACATCAATTTATAGAATAGCACAACTCTGGCTCATTTTAGTCGACTAGGCTACTGATGCAGTCGAGTATAACAAATCAGTAATGGCAATTAGAAGCAGTCAAAGCAATTCATTGAATTTGCAATTAATGTAGTCGAATAACATTTAATGCTTGGTCAACATATTTAAAAATATGACCATTAGACAGTTATGTCAAGCATTAACAGAATTTCAAAACAGCAATAGACTTAGTCGAATGCAACACATATATAATCCACTATGTAATAATATAAACCATAGTTTTGAAAAAATTTTCTCTTTGAAAAATCTCACAACACACTTTGAATCAGGTTTGTGCAGAGGCACGAGTTTTAATCGACTCAGCCCATAATGAAGTTGACTTAAAACTGTTGTTTTGCAACACAATTAAAATTCAACATTAGTGCATGCAGTTTTTCTTTTCCAAAAACATGTGTCATGCATTCAAGTATAAAATCACATATATAATACAGTGAAATGCAATGAACAACATAGCAACAACATAATTATGTTCTCATATAAGCATATAACATGTAAGCATAGAACATGTAACACACTACAAGAAAAAAGGTCATTATCTACAACCCAAATCCGTATATAAGGCCCAAAATCCGTATATAATTTTTGGTTATATACGGATTATATACGGACAAAAATCCATATATAATACTGTCGTAGCTAATGTTATATACGGATAATCCGTATATAAATTTCATACGGATAATCCGTATATAATATCCGTATATAAATTATATACGGATAATCCGTATGTAATATCCGTATATAATTATATACATAAAATCCGTATATAATATCTGTATATAATTTACATACGAAAAATTCGTATGTAACTTTATAAATTTATAAAAAAAAATATAAAAAAATTCGTACATATATCTTTACAAAAAATTTCCTACATATACCTAAACAAAAAGAAGTTAGCTTGAAAGTTGCACACTTTATATATATTATCAACAGCCAACAATACTCATACATAAAGGATTTACATAAAGGATTTAGTATCTTATAAAGTTCAAATCTCTAGTTATGTACAAGCCAAAGATTTCCAAAGATAAATAAATAAAATCTAGAGTACCTAGAGTTCTCTAATACTAATAGTGGTTCAATGTGTCACTTCCTTTTAACAAGTTAGTATAGGTTGCTTTGGTTGAGCTTAAGCTGATTTCTCATTTCAATCACAGGCAGCAACAAATCCCAAGACTAGTTCTACAAGCTTCCAAATGATTTTTCCAATCACTACTTAAATTGGCAGCAACATATCACGAGACTGGTTCGACAAGCTTCCAAATGTATTTTCCAATCATTACTTAAACTACATTGCTTCAACTCTATCTATCCTTGAGTTTTCAGCAATACCTGAAAGCTTGTACCTCTAGCTATCCTTGAGATAAAAGATTGAAATTACCATTAAAGTGCAATATATATTTACATAAAAATAACTTAAGGGCAAAAATTGAGATAAAAGATTGAAATTACAATTTCTGGTGCAATTTTACACTTCATCCATGCTTAACCTCTTCATTAGAAATCTGCATTATAATGAAGAAAACAATATCATAAGTTTTCCAAATCTCTTCGTTAATGTAATGGAATGAACTATGGTCATAAATACTATTTGTTTACAGCTGACAGATCACAAATTAAATTAAATGGTAGAAATTTAAAAACAACCAATAATATATAGTAAAAAGCTATCATTTTGGGCTTCCATATAGAAATTTCAATAATGCATTCATTTTCCAGCATTAGGTATCATAATTCATGCATAATAGTCATTTTAGATTTTCTAAGGCATTTATACGTATACTTCTACATTGCATCCACATTCTGAAAAAAAAAATCCAATTAAGGAACTGTTAAAAAGGCTAGTTTTAGGTTCATACACAAAAAATTTGTTTTACACTCTTTTTCTGCATTGTAGCTTCACATCTCTCATTCATGAGGTCAATTAAACTAGTTGCATGCATTCTTGCATCTTCCATAACATGTTTCTTTATTTCCATACAATACATCTAGAGC
>NC_028351.1:25407150-25428708 GCF_000741045.1 Vigna radiata var. radiata | reverse complement strand
TATAGTTTTAAATATCTTAGTTCTTTAAAATATGTTTTTGAATAATTTGAACTTTTAGTTAGCTATATTTAAATAAAAAAGGTGTATTGTTATTATCTTGTTTTAAAGTTAATATATATACTTCCAAATATATTTACTTGTTTTAGAAGAATAATTGAAATGATTTTTACAAACAGTTAAACTCANTCTNTTGGTTTGCTGTCACACCATGTATCCTGAGACAATATAAGATATATGCCACAATTATATTTTTCCCAATAAAACTTTAATCCTTGGGTGATGTGAGTAGTTAAAGTCAAGAGAAGAAAACACAAAACTTGGACCTCAAGCGAAGCATTACTTCATAAAGAAAGTTTTGAATATTTGTTTAATTTTTGGGGGGAGTTTAAGGAATCATATCTTATAGATTCAGCAGGAACATATACACCTCTGTTAGGAAGGAAGTGGTTCCTTTCCCTACCTAGTATAAGTGGATTTCCAGGGTACCATCATCAACATGAACATAATATTCCCTAGTGATGCCCTTTCCAACTCTACTAGCCTCTTCGGCAATGTTGAAGTCTTTGAAATATCTAACACCCTGTGAAGATGCATCATCAAAAATGTCTACCTTTAGCTCACAACTTCTATTTTATTCATATACCTTATAGGATAGATGACAAATTGTTATTGCTAACATAATTTAAAAAAATCTAAGTGACATTTCTATATGTAAAAGAGGTGAAGGTAATGAATCTATAATAAGAATTGAAATGGTACAGGTACATCAATATAACATTGACGGATCTGCAGATTTAGGTACTCCTCCATTCTCCATCAGATTCAGGTACTTATCCCTACACCTTGTTACAATCTCAACATAAAGTTGTGCTATTCTTCTTGAAGGTAAGGCCAATGAAATAAAACAGAAAGCATATCAATAAGGTGAACACAAATTAGCAAAACTTGTAAGTCATTTATGTAAATATCACAATTCCCACCTTAGATCTTATGCCGTCTATAGCCTAATACCAACATAAAGCTAGCAGAGTTGCAGGATTATTCAATTTGTTCATAGTGTTTCTCAATTCTTACCCTTCCTTTGACACTGACACTGACAATAAAAAATTGTTAATTGAATAAATTGAAAAGAGAATACAAAAAGGTTTTTTACCTTGTCCAATATTGTAGGCTACTCAGTGACCTTAAGTTCCATGGCAGCTGCATCTTTGAACTACTTTTTATATTTTTCCCCTATTAGACAAAAATTTCAAAGGTCATCAATAAACCAAAATGCTACAAATAGAGATCCAAAGNCACACACCTTAAAGAATGGTGAAAGGCCAAATGTTAAGGCACCATGATTCTTGAGCAAATAGAGGTAGTCCACCTTANTTCATCTCTGCTCTTTATATGTCCTTTCATTCATTCNAGTGGAGAACTTGGCATACATTATAAATGACTACTAAATGCTATTCAAGCCGACTTTTAAGTTCCTATTACATGTAACAGTCAGTAGCCACCATCTAACAACCAAACTTCTAAACACATAGAAAAGAATAAACTTCCCTATAAACCAGAAAGCAAGCAATTGGAAAAGTCAAGTTATTGCTTTTCTATTGGCTTAAAACTTTGATATCAAAGAGAATATTATGAACTTCGATATTTGGCTTTTCCTTCTTTCGATAAGTCAACTACACTATTCCAAAGAAGATTAATTCCAACCACCAATATGAAAATTGAAAAATCTTCAGCCATCAACTACTAATTAAGTTCGTGTGAAGCAGAGAAATAACAGAGGCAGAGAATCATTATAGGGTTTCAAAAGAATTTCAATATTTCCTTGCCTTTTATTTAAAATTAAGAAAAAATTATCAATACTGCAATAATGTACAGGTGTGTAAATTGAAAATGCGATATTCAACAAATATGCAATCACTGAAACATGCATGTAGAAATGAATTAGCACTGCATCACCAGCAATGGGCATAAATAATTAAGTGAACTACTGATATTATGAGCAGATGAAGTAGGTTGTGAGTTGATTTAGTGAAGCAAAAGTTGACATAAAATAAAATAAATTTAATGAAATCAATAACAAAAGGATAATTTGTTGATATAAATGACCAAGCTTAATAAAACCCATGACTAGGCATACGTAATGAACCTGCTTCTTTTTCTTCTTTGGTCCGCTTGTGAGAATAAGAGTTGGACATGGCTACAAACAAAAGTGTTGCTCTTCCTACATACGTACTTTTTTTAATCAAATTTCCCTAGCATAATGGTTGACAAATGTCGGAGGTTTCGCAAAAAACTAGTGTACAGGGCACTGTAATGAGGAAGAAAACTGAAACCTGAAGCTTCGATCACCCATTGCAGATTAGGGCACTATAAGGAAGAACAAAACTGAAACCATGGAGCTCTAATCCAACACCCATGGCAGGTTAGGGCATTGGAAGGAAAAAGAAAATTGAAAGCTTATTGTAGTTGTAGAGCGAGAGTGAGCGAGAGTAAGGGGAGGCAGTTACGGGTGAGGGGGAAGAGAGGCAACTGCGAGCGAGAGTGATGGGAAGCCGTTAAGCCAGTAAGCGAGAGTCAGGGAGCAGGGAGGGTAGTTGCGTGAGTGAGAAAGGTCAGAGATTTTACCTTGTTTGGAGCTCGAATAGGGTTTTCGTCTTGACACTAGCAACGAGCCACTCTCCGAACTGTCTCTTCTTCTTTTGCACTCTCCCTTCCATTGTTTGGCTCGTGAACCCTAGAACAAAGGTTTGCGCTTGAGGACCCAATAAGATCTGATGTGTGGTTGAGCGAGAGGGAGGGAGTGCGAGTGCAGCACGAGAATTAATGAAGAAGATGAAGAAGTGATCTGAGAGAGAGATTGAAGGAGGAAGATGACGAAGTGATTCAGTGAGAGACGAAGATGAATTCGCGAGAGGGAACGAAAGTCTAAGAAGAGGGAAAAATGTGAGTATTTTCGAGAGAGGGGGAAAATGTGATTTCGAGAAACCACAATCAAATCTTCACATCTCAATCCTATCATCTTAGAGAAATCACACAAATCGAGCAAGCACACAAAAATTTCCACAATCACAAAGAGTACTTGATATCAAAACATTGTCATCAAACTAACCATCAAGCCAAGTTCAAACATTTAAAAGAGAAAATGAACTAGACTTTTTAAAAAAAAAAAACTGAAATTAAAAAAAAAAAAACATGACAGAAAAATAAAAGTTTCCACAATATGCAGTGCAGTGGCTGAGCCTGATCCATAAGCTTCAGTCATCATCATCATCCTCGTCATCCTCATCACCATCAACATCCTCCACCTCAGTGGCGTCCTCCTCAGAATCCTCATCATCCTCAATAATCTCTGTCCCAGCATCCGAGTCATCCTCCTCAGTGCCATCCTCCTCCATGGCCTGAGCTCCAAACAATGAGGCACCTCCTCTAGCAGTGGGAGCCTGGTCCCCAGGCCAAGCTACATACGCCTCATACTCGGCTGGAGGCATAAAATCAAGGTGAGAGGCCCCAAAAGCGTGCCTCATCATCACCGCCTGGGCACGACCAATCCGGTTAATGGCCTCCATCTTCGCCTCTTGAGCACGACTGATCTGGTGAAGGGTCTCCATCTTCGCCTCCATCCTCTGCATCATCTGGCTCATCTCCAACATCATGAAAGAATCGTGTGAGGCAGGGTGGTCAGGCTGAGTAGGCGGGTCAGGCCTAAGAGGCTGCTGATGGCGAGCCTAGGGGGCCTGCCTGCGGCGCCTGTGCAGTCGAGGAGGCTGAGGGGAAGGAATAGGAAGACCCTCCTCATCAAGTAGGCAATACTGCCTATAATAAGCGCGACCAATCATCTTGCACAGAGGCTCTAAGGGTGCTTCTGACGTGTCAACACCAGCCAGCCCACACAAGTGAGTGATGAGAGATGGGTGCCCAAGGGGAGCCTTCGGATTCGTAGATTGAGCACAATCGAAGATTTCTCTAGCTATGACCTGACCCAAACTGATCTGTCGGCCCTAGATGATGAAGTACAGAAGAATGGCCTTGCTAAAGAGGAGATCCGAGACATGAGAGCATGGAGTGATGTTTGCATGCATGAGAGCCACCCAATATTTGTGCACAGGGGTGAGGAGAGAGTGGCGGACATAAAGAGGTTTGCCTTGACTATTTCTCTAAAAGCGGCCATCTAGAACGCATAGGACGCGCTCCACATCCTCAACGAGCTGCGGTGAACTCACAAGATGCAAGGTACTCAGGCCACTGAGTGTTGAAGAAGGTGTTGATGGTGGCAGCATCAAAGGGGACCCTTCGGCCCCTGACATAGCTGAGGAACGACTCCTCCTCATCAGAAAAATGGCGAGCATTGGCATAAAATTCCCTGACAATTGCAATGCTTGCAGGTTCAGGATAGCTAAGGAGACGCAACCAGTTCCTCCTATATAGCTCAGCACTAAACTCATATGCATCCAGACTAAGTTGCTCAACTTGCCTCTCCGTCGAGAGGCGGTGGTTTTGAACCACCTGGAAATGTGCCTCATTCTTCTGGGAGAGGAAGTGGTGGCTAAATGATGGAAGCTTGCCCAGGCCTAGATCTTGCAGAATACAAATTCAAACAGCAGGCAAGTTGATTGGCAGAGTGGTGCAGCGGACATGAATGAAGATGCAGCGGATGTAGGTGGAATTTAGTGGAATTGTAGTGTTTAGTGATGTTGGGAATGTGTGGAGTATCCTCTCAGCTTAGAAGGCCTTCACCATTGGAAGGAAGCTAGAGGAGAAGTTGGGAGAAGCACAGGGGTGACCTTCGATGGGAGAAGACGCTGGAAAATGCATCAGCAAATCGATTCTCTCATATATTCAAAGGTGTTTACATAAGCTGTTACAAGCAAATTTATAATAGCCTTCCTAAGCTATGCACGGTGGTGATTGAAGATGAGCAATGCAAATCTTTAGCCATGTGGCAGCGGTGTGGAAAGTGTGAAGCTCTTCTAGAATCAACAATGGAACGTGCATGGCCATGAGCAACAAGTATATCAGCAGATGTGTGACAGTGTGAAACATGTGAACTTCTTGAGGTAGCTCCATGCTTGCTAAACTCACCCCCCTCCTTTTGTGGAAATGACTCTTTTATCATTCTCCTTGGGTTGGATTGTTGGACTTTTAGTTCTTGGGTTTGGGCCCAAGTCCATGGTGTCCTAGCCTTATTGAACCCTACAAAAATAACATATAAACATATTAGAATAGAATCCTTCTAAGACTTAGAGAAAGAAAATCAAGAAAGAGCTTTTTAAAAGTCCTTCTTCACTTTCCTTTCTTAGCCTTAGCTTTAGTTGATACTCCTTTGAATCGAGAGGCGACGATTTTGAACCACCTGGAAATGTGCCTCATTCTTCTGGGAGAGGAAGTGGTGGCTAAAGGTGCTACTTTTCTTCTTCTTGCCCATGTCATTCTTGTGGCCGATAGTCTTGAATCTCTTAGGATTCGAGGATGAAGTCATTCCTGCGTACAAGTTTGAAACAAATGGTGTAACATGTTAGCATTCAAGAATGACACCATTAGTAACAAACATTCAACTTGAGGCACAACCAAGGCTTAACAAAGCACAACATAGTGGGAACACAACAAGTAAAAACAAACAAGACATGCAAGAACAGAAGAAAGTGAAAACAGAGCTCAAAAATTGATGCAGCAAAGGTGCAGTGTAGGGGGTGGCACCTAGGCGCCCTTTAGGGGGCGCCTGGGCTTGAATTGCTGCAGAACAGGGCTGCAGGTGTGTGCTGTGCTGGTGAGTGGCGCCAGGGCACCCTATAGGGGGCGCTTGGGCGCGAGTTCTGTAGAGAAGTATGTTGAGCTCTCATCTAGTGCAAGTACAATTCAATAAAATTTGACAAGAGGCAGCACAAAACAAATGGTTCACAATTAATCTAACACAATGAACATGCCAACAATCCCCATGTTGGCTACAAAACCAACAGCAAGTGCACCGGTCGCAGCGTAGCAAGTGATAAATATCGTTCTCTCCCAAGGGACTTGTGCCACACATGACAATCCTTCCTTTTATAACTCAATTAGACATCAAAGTGCACAAAAACAACACAAGAAACTCTTTTTGGTATTTTTATCAAATAGTTGGTGTGCAAGGAATTTAACATAGTGTATTTACAATTTGTCAAGACTAGAATTCATTCATTTCATTCTCACGCATTCACAAACATCTTCATTCCATCCAATAAGTCTTCAATTTCAATTCTAGGTTCAATCATATTTCTCAATACATCAAGAACCAAAATTCATGCCATGGGTGATCAAGCCACAACAAGCATTAAGCATAGAAATCAAATACTAACATGAATTGGAAAAGGATATATCATTAACATCACAAAATACATAAGAATTCCATGTTTTACAACTAATCTCAACAAATAGGAAAAGCCCTCCATGGTGGAGAACTTAGGGTTCTACAAAATTGAAGAGATAGGGATGAAATTGGAACCAAAGAGAAGATGCAAAGCCTTTCCCAAGGTTCTTGGCAGCTGCTTCATGCTCCATTTGCGCCTCCCCTTCGCATCTCCATCTTTAATTTGTGACCCATCTTCTTCCTCAACCCAAAAGGGGCAAAATCACCATTGATGAAGCTTGAAGACCCAAGGAGGAGTGGGAGAGCTTCCTAACACCCCAAATATCCTACAAGGGCCTCCCCAATCTCTCTATGTGAAGAATGAAGTGTAGGAGGAGAAGAATGCCCCGAAAATCGCGAGACCCATGTTTAAATAACTCATTTTGACACATCAGTGGAAAGTCGTGCCCAGCGCCCTTTCTAGGGCGCCCAGGCGTGAAATCTGCAGAAAAAGGGCGCTCAGCGCCCCCTAGGGGCGCCCGGGCGCTACAGTTTTGACAGCATTCTAAAATTCAGGCTCTTTTGCGCTTCCAAAGGCGTCGAACATGGGTTTTTGCTTCAAATTGATCTTTTATTGTCCCAAAACATGTTCCCTTGAGTTCTAGTTGGTTTTCCTCCACTAGAATTCCTTCCTATTCATTTATTTCAAACACTCAAACAAAGAGATTAGAGGTAAAAACAAGCATATACGAAATAAAACACAAGAAAACTAGGAAACACACTAAACTTGAGGATAAAACAAGGTAAAAGCTATGAAGGAGTTGATTTGTTCATAAAATATACACACACAAACATGTTAAATCAACTGTTATCACCCCACAGGGGGGCTTTGACTCAACAACAGTCAATCAAATGACAATGGGGGCTGCAGACCAGTGCTATAAGCTAGTATTCAATTGTTTAGGCAGTGACAACAGTACATAACAACAATAAACAGCAACCTAAAGAGCCTAGATTCACCCTAGCAATCAACAATTCAGCAGTGGTGAGGAAGGGAGTAGTGGTATGGTAGTGGTACTAAAGTGGAGAATGGGGTCGGTGGGGGTTGAAGCAGCAGAGGCCGTGAGTGGGATTGAGGAAATTTTTTTGGGGTTAGGGTTTTAGAGGAGGTTAGTTATGGTGGAAGGTGGAGTGAAAGGGTGATAATGGGGTTGATGGGTTTTGGTTGGGAACGAGAGTAATGGTGAGTATTAAGGTGGCAATGGTGAGGAATGGTGGTTTGAGGTGGTGGAGGAGGCGAGAGTCGAGTGCAGAGGGGGAAAAACGGTGGTGAGGAAATTTTATGGAGGAGGTTTGAGAAAGGAGTTAGTTAGAGAGTGAGATCGTGGTGGTTGGGGTGGTTTGTAGAGTGTAGAGGGGAATGAAGGAGTGTGAGAGAAGGGGAGATTGCAAATTATGGAGGCAGAGTGTGTGAGTGGCGTAGGGAAAAGGGGCGCTAGGGTTAGGATGATAAGAACACAAAATGGGCCAAGCACAGTGCCAAAAACCCAACTCAGGTTTTATTTTTCTGCAGAATTCACTCCCAGGCGCCCTTTAAGGGGCGCGTGGGCGCGAGAAGTAACTGGGAAGCAGCAGAGCAGGGGCGCTGGGCGCCCTTTTGGAGGCGCGTGGGCGCGACCTTTGTAGCAGACCATATCAGGAGGCAGAGAAAAATGGCGTTGGGCGCCCTATAGGGGCACTTGGGCGCCAATTCTACAGAATTTCTGCAGACTTAAAAATTGGTCCAACTCAACTTTGACTTTTGATTTTAGACACTTCTAAACACTTAATTCAGCCCAGATCAAAGTGTTTCCACTATACAAACTTGTGCAAATCCATAGGGAGTGAAATTGAGTGCTAGAACTCCAAATTAAGTGTCCACTTCCAAGCTTTCCAACTCTCTAACTCAAGACTCGACTTTTGGACACAAAAAGCACTATAAACATGCCTCAACTCATCAAACTAAGCTTAACCAAACACCAACACATCATAATACAATTAAACAACCTGAATTGCACTTATTCACAACAAAACATCACAACACGCACATTCCATCAATGTAACTAATCACATCACAAGAACTTCAATTCAAAAACACATTTCCTAAAACTACTAGCTTGCACACACAACATATCAAACCAAATTCAAACAAGAAAAACACATAAAAATAACAAAATAAGAAAAGAGAAGGGATAGAAAAACTGGGTTGCCTCCCATCAAGCGCTCGTTTAATGTCATTAGCTTGACACCATGATGCTTAGGGGTCAACCAACTCAATACTTGTGTTGAGGCGTTCAACCTTACCACCTAAGTAATGCTTGAGTTGTTGCCCATTGACTACCTAGCTTCTTTATGGGTCATTAGAGGAAGGATCTATCAGTTCAACAACTCCATGTTGTTTGACATCTTTGATAGTGAACGGACCCGACCACTTGGATTTCAATTTGCCCACAAAGAGTTTGAAGCGGGAGTTGAACAATAAGACTTGTTGACCCGGATGGAAGACTTTCTTCACCAACTTCTTGTCATGGTAGAACTTGACCTTCTCCTTATAGCTCTTGGAGGAATCATAAGCATGGAGGCGCATTTCTTCAAGTTCCAGAAGTTGCCTCTTTCTCTTCTCCGCAGACATGGATGGGTCAAAGTTCAAGAATTTGAGAGCCCAATAAGCACGATGCTCTAACTCAACCAGCAAGTGACAAGCCTTCCCATAGACAAGTTGGAAAGGAGTTAGCCCCACTAGAGCCTTCCCATAGGGCATCATCCAGCTTTTGAGACCAATCCTTCCTAAAAGAAGCAACGATTTTCTCCAATATCTTCTTTACCTCCCGGTTTGAAACTTCTGCTTGGCCATTTGTTTGTGGGTGATAAGGTGAGGCCACCTTATGCTTAACTTCATAGTGCTTAAGCACCTTGGCCAATTGATCATTGCAAAAGTGAGACCCTCCATCACTAATGAGGACCCTAGGAACTCCAAACCGGGTAAAAACTTGCTTTTTCAAGAACTTGATGACTGTAGATGCATCATTTTTGGGGCAAGCAGCTGCCTCTACCCATTTGCTCACATACTCATTGTTGAAAGAAGGAGGAAGAGGGCCAACAAAGTCTATGCCCCAACAATCAAAGACTTCCACCTCTTGAATCATTTGAAGGGGCATTTCATGCCTCCTTGAGATACTCCCCGTTCTTTGGCATTTGTCACAGCTTCCAGCATGATGGTGAGCATCCTTGAACAAGGTAGGCCAATAGAGTCCAGATTGGAGAACTTTTGCAGCAGTTCTTTCTCCATTGAAGTGGCCTCCATATGGGGAGTTATGACAGTGCTATAGAATACATGTTGCCTCCTCACTAGTGACACACCTCCTCAATAGGTTGTCAACTCCAATCTTGAACAAGAAAGGGTCATCCCAGATAAACTGCTTTGCATCATGTAGGAATTTCTTTTTCTAATGCCATGTTAGTTCTTCTGGTATGACTCCTGCAGGCTTGAAGGTAGCCATGTCAGCAAACCATGGCCTCTGTTGAATATGTAGGAGTGTCTCATTTGAGAATGACTCATGGATCTCTTCTTCCTTGCAAGTGACTTCTTCATTGATAAGCCTGGATAAATGATCCGCAATGACATTCTCGCTTCCCTTCTTGTCATGAATCTCAACATCGAACTCTTGGAGCAACAAAACCCATCTGATTAGTCGTGGTTTGGAGTCAGGTTTTGTGAGCAAATACTTAATGGCAGCATGGTCGGTATAAATGATCACCTTAGACCCAATAAGATAGGGTCTAAACTTCTCCAATGCATAGACTATGGCAAGAAACTCCTTCTCCGTTGTGGCATAATTGAGTTGGGCACCACTCAAGACTTTGCTAGCATAGTAGATGGCATGAAAGATCTTCTCTCTCTTTTGGCCAAGCACAGCTCCTATAGCATAGTCGCTGGCATCGCACATTAACTCAAAGTCTTGGTTCCAATTAGGAGCTATGATCACCGGGGCCGAACTCAAGTTGTTCTTCAAATTTTCAAATGCTTTTATGCATTCCTCATCCATCTCAAAGGGTGTGTCCTTCATGAGGAGATTGCTCAAGGGCTTAGCGATCTTGGAAAAATCTTTAATGAATCTTCTATAGAACCCCGCGTGGCCAAGAAAGCTTCGTATACCCTTCACATTGGTTGGTGGAGGAAGCTTTTCAATCACCTCCACTTTGGCTCTATCTACCTCAATCCCCTTGGATGATATTTTGTGACCCAACACAATACCCTCAGTCACCATGAACTGGCATTTTTCCCAATTGAGAATGAGATTTGTTTGAATGCATCTTTCAAGGACTATCTCAAGATTTGACAAGCATAAGTTGAATGAACCTCCAAACACCGAAAAATCATCCATAAAGACCTCGATGCATTTTTCAACTAGATCTGAGAAGATAGCCTGCATACATCTTTGAAATGTTGTTGGGGCGTTGCATAATCCAAAAGGCATTTTTCTATAAGCAAACACACCAAATGGACAAGTGAAGGTTGTTTTCTCTTAGTCTTGTGGATCCACAACAATTTGGTTATACCCAGAGTAACCATCAAGAAAGCAATAGAAAGTTTGACCAGCTAGCCTCTCCAACATCTGATCCATGAAAGGAAGGGGAAAATGGTCCTTCCTTGTGGCCTTGTTCAGCTTTCTATAGTCTATATACATCCTCCATCCAGTTACCGTCCTTGTGGGTATGAGCTCATTCTTACCATTACGAATAATTGTCATTCCACCTTTCTTTGGGACCACTTGTACTGGACTCACCCATGCACTGTCAGAAATGGGGTATATGATCTCAGCCTCTAGTAACTTCAAAACCTCTTTTCTCACTTCTTCCTTCATCACAGGATTTAATCTTCTCTGAGGTTGAGCTACGGGCTTGAAGTCCTCCTCCATGTATATCTTGTGCGTGCAATAAGAAGGGCTAATTCCTTGAGGTCAGATATTGTCCACCCAATAGCTCCCTTATTAGCCTTGAGAACTTTAACCAATTTTTCTTCTTCTTTGGAGGATAAAGAATTGTTGATGATGACAGGTTTGTTACCACCTTCTTCTAGAAATACATACTTTAAATGTGATGGCAACATCTTTAACTCAATCTTGCCTTCTTTGACTTTCTCCTTAGCATCTAAATCTTAAATCTTCACTTCATGAGGAGGGATTTCCTTCAAGATATCCAAGTCAGTTAGACACTCATCAATCAATTTCTCTTCCTCTTCATTGAGAGCCTCACAAGCATAAATAAGGGTCTTCTCTAGAGGGGATGAGATGTAAGCTACGTTCTCAGTGTTTGAGCAAACTTCATCCAAAGCATTAAGTTGAAAACACTCTTCATCATCATTTAGATGGGACATAGCTTCAAAAACATTGAAGTCACCTTCTTCATTCTGCACTCTCACCTTGAGTTTCCCATTATCAACATCAATTAGCACTCTTGCGGTTTTCATGAAGGGTCTCCCAAGGATGAGAGGCACGTCAATATCCTCCTCCATTTCCATTATGGCAAAATCCACCGGGAAGAGAAATTTGTCAACCTTGACCAACACATCTTCAACCACTCCATGAGGGTAATTAATGGACCTATCAGCTAGTTGGAGAGTCATACGAGTAGGCTTCAATTTCAACTCTCCAATCTTCTTGAACATAGAAAGAGGCATTAAGTTGATGCTTGCTCCCAAATCTATCAAAGCCTTCCCAATAGCTAACGTCCCAATGGTGCATGGGATTGTAAAACTACCAGGGTCTTTAAACTTCGGTGGAAGAAGCTTTTGAATGATGGCACTACAATTGCCTTGAACTTCAATGGTTTCTGCTTCAATATACTTCCTCTTTTTGGTGAGTAGCTCCTTCATAAACTTTGCATAGGCTGGCATTTGCTATAATGCTTCTGAGAAGGGTATTTTGATCTCCAATTGCTTGAAGATCTCCATAAACCGCCCATATTGCTTCTCCTTCTCCTTTGTAGAGTAGATTTTTGGGTATGGGAGCGGTTTCTCAAATTCCTTCTTCTTTCCTTCAACTTCCTCTCTCTTTTCCTCTTCTCTTACACCCTCATTTTTCTCACTTTCGTCCTTTCCTTTTCTCTCCTCTTTCCCTTTGTTTTTCACTCCACTTTCATCTTCTCTTTTCTCTCCACTCTCTCTCTCTCCACTTCCTCAGCTTTCTTTTCTTTGTCCTCCCTCTCTTTTTCAACTAACACCTTACCACTTCTAGTGATGATAACTTTACACTCTTCCTTTGGGTTAACTTCTGTATTGACTCCAAAACCCTTGTCAGATTTCTCTTCCAACTTCTTGGCCAGTTGGCCCATTTGGATCTCCAAGTTCCTGATGGAAGCTTCAGTCCTTTTGTGATTAGATATGGAGACTTGCATAAAATGTTGGAGAGTGTCTTCCAACTTAGAGGATCTTTCAGCACAAGCAGAGTAAGGTTGGTATTACTGATGTGGTGGTCTGTTTGATGGCCCAGCTTGCCCTTAGCCCATGCTAGGGTGAGGTCTCCAACCTTGGTTGTAATTGTTTGGCCGGTTTGGATTATCCATGTAGTTTACATCCTCTTGGGTATTGCCTTGCTTCGCACACTGGCCGCTTATATGATCTCCACCACACAATGCACATCCTTGATGTTGGGCGTGTGACACATTTTGGTGCTCTTGTAACTATGAGACTTTATTCATGAGGATTTCAAGTTGTTGGGTCATGAGTTTATTTTGGGCCAAGATGGCATCATGAGACTGTTGTAAGACACCTCTTTGTTGCCCTCTCTCATTCTATGATTCACTATCATTTACAGTCATGTTCTCAATGAGCTCGCGGGCTTCCTCTGGGATCTTCCACTGGATGTTTCCTCCAATTGAGGCATCCAACATCAACTTATTTTGGGAACTCAATCCTCCCAAGAACACGTTCAAGACTGTGGGCTCATCAAACCCATGAGTGGGTGTTTTCCTTAGTAGCCCTTTGAATCTTTCCCATGCTTGACTCAGTGTCTCACTAAAACCCTGTTGGAAAGATGAGATCTCTTGCTTCCCTTTGGTTATTTTGGATTGAGGGAAGTATTTGTTGTAAAAATTTGCCACCATATCATCCCATGAAGTGAGGCTATTCTCAGGAAATGAAGTGAGGCATTCTTTGGCGTTGCCTTCGAGAGAGAATGGAAATAGACTAAGCCTTATGAAGTCATCAGGAACATCTTGGAGCTTCACTGTATTGCATATCTCCAAAAAGCAGGTGATGTGTTTGAATGGATCTTCGTGTGTCAGACCATGAAATTGCTTGCTCTGCACCAGATGAATGAGAGCAGGCTTCAGCTCCATATTTTGTGCATTGATCTGTGGACAAGCGATACTATTAAAATGAAACGACCCTGAGAAGGTATTGAAATACTTCAGAGTGCGTCTAGCTTGCCCATCACCATCACCAATTTTCAGCCATTTGTTCCACTTCCTGCTCAGCTGCAGGTAAAATAGGTTGCTCAAGAGTCACAAGAGCAGGAGAAGTTTCTCTAAATGCCCGATTCTCTCTTCTTCTTCTACTATTGTTTCTTTGGGCAGTCTTCTCAACTTCGGGATCTAAAAGGAGAGATCAGAAGAATGTGTGCTCCTAGTACGGATTGTGCCCTGCATACACTAGAGCCAATAGTACTAGAGCACCAAGTTAGCCCACAAATAATGAGACAAAAATTATTCTCAATAAATCGAATATAAGAATAAAGCCTAAATGGGTTAGAAATCACACAAAAGTAAAGTAATTAAACCGAAGTCCCCGGCAACGGCGCCAAAAACTTGTTGAGACTTTGGCAAGTGCACCAAATCGCTCAAGTAGTAAAACCGGTAAGATCGGATATCGTTTCCCAAGAGACTCAGTCACTACTTTACTATCGTATAGTTGCTAACTAATTTAAGCTAAAGAGTGATTCCATTTTAGTGTGTGTCGCAACCGGAATCGCGACGGGACGACGATCCAAAAAGAAAACAATTTGAAAAAAGAGTTTGGAGTCGCCACCATAGTTTATTTTGGAAAACTACGAAAAAAACCATAAAAGATAAGGTAAGGTCTACAAAACCAAATTCTGGTTTCGGAAGTCGGTTACGTGTGGGGAAGGTGTTAGCACCCCCACAACGCCTGCCCTATGGCAGTACCTTTAATTAAATACGCGAATTTGATGTGGTTTGGAAAATGTTTAATTTCCCCTAAAAATAAAACTCTAAAGAAAACAAAATATTTTTTGTGTTTTTTGTGCCCGACAAGGATTGACCTTGCTCCTACGTATTCTCATTGAAAATGAGAAATCAGGGTTATGTAGTTCTAGCTGAGAGATTGTTTGTTTGTTTGAAAATGTTTTTAGTTTTTGAAGATTTTATATTTTTTTGGTATTTTTTATATAAAAGAGGGGAAAGGTTTTTCAGCACAAGGCCTACGCGAACGGTCACACGTGTTCTTTAAACCCTTTGAAATAATTTTGTTAACTTTTGAAAGAAGAAGAAAAGGTTTTCAGCGCAAGGCCGACAGAATGGTCGCACGTGTGCTTAAACCTTTTAAAATAATTTTTTTGTTGATTTTTTGGAAGGAGAAGAAAAAAGGTTTTCAGCACAAGGCCGACAGAATGGTCGCACGTGTGCTTAAACCTTTTAAAATAATTTTTGTTGAGTTTTTTTTGAAAAAAGAAGAAAAAGGTTTTCAATACAAGGCTGGCAGAATGGTCGCACATGTACTAAAACCTTTTAAAATAAATTTTTTATAGTTTTTGAAAGAAGAAGAGAAAGGTTTTCAGCACAAGGCCGACAGAATGGTCGCACATGTACTAAAACCTTTTAAAATAAATTTTTTATAGTTCTTGAAAAAAGAGGGAAAAGGTTTTAAGCACAAGGCCGACAGAATGGTCGCACATGTACTAAAATCTTTAAATTATATTTTTTATTATTATTTTTATATTATTTTATCTTTCGTTTTTATTAATTTTTATTTATAATATCAAAATAATGTTTCATGTAAATATTTAAAACAACGTAAGTATTTTTTAAAGAAAATCTAAAAGGTAGAAAATATATTACAGCTTATAAAAAAAATAACTAAGTGTTAAAAGAAACACTAAAAAAATCACTTTTTATAATTTTTGAATTTACCCATTTTTTTAAGAAAGAAAAACAATATTTAAAAGAAATAAAATAAAACAAGAACAAATTGAAACCAGAGATAACGTCACAAGCTCTAACCATTTTTTTTTATTTTAACCTTTTTTTTAAAAAAAAAATACTTTTTATTGAACATTTATTGTTTCTCTCAAAAATTGAGAATGCAGCAAAAAATAAAAGAACATGATAATAAAGACTAAAAGAAACAAAATACAATAGCAATAAATAAAACAAAACAATCAGTAAGAAAATGAGTGATATAAAAACTAGGGATGAGTGTAACACGAAGCCATTTTCTTTCTCTTCCCTTACGTTCTCTTTTCGAAATTGGATTTTTCTCTTCCTCTCTTTTTTTTTATTCCCTTATGCTCTCTTCTTGAAATTGAATTTTCTCTCTCTTTTTTTTTCTGTTCCCTTATGCTCTCTTCTTGAAATTCAATCCTCCTCTCCTTTTCTTGTTTACAAGGTGCATATTTATATACACACATTTGAAATATTACACTGATCTTGCCTTAAAGGCGAATTAATTGTCAATTAGCAAAATAGGGAAATAAATGGTCTTGATTGAATCATATTAAGAAACATATTTTTCTCTTTAGGAAGAAATTGAATACAACAATCAATATATTATTTTTAATTATTCCTTGCAATGATTGTCATAATGTTGATTCGAATTATTACCAAATAAAACAAAATTTCAAAAANAATACAACAATCAATATATTATTTTTAATTATTCCTTGCAATGATTGTCATAATGTTGATTCGAATTATTACCAAATAAAACAAAATTTCAAAAAATATTCTAAAGTGATCTTTCCTGCATTAATATTAATTGCTTATGGGCCTGCTGCACCAATTTTCCAAGAAAATCACGTGGAACACCTCTCCCATTTTATTCACGTGCACTCCCTTTTTTCCTTTTTTTTTTCTTCCTTATTTCCTTTTGTTTTTTTTTTCATTTTTTTGTTTTTTATCGTTTCTTTTTTCTTTTATTTTTTGCTTTTCTTTTTTCTCTTCTTTTTTTCTTTTATTATTTTTTTTCCTTTCTTTTCTTTTTTTTCTTTTTTCTCTTCTTTTTTCTTTTATTATATTTTTTTTCTTTTCTTTTCTTTTCTTTTGTCCTTTTTTTTGTTCAAAATGAATATAAAATCAAATTAAATAATAATAAAGAAAGCTAAATCAAATACCAAATAGTAAAAAAAATGAAAAATAAAATAAAATAAGACAAAAATAAAAACAAGTCTTATTATTTAGTCACCCGGACGAAATTTGGGTGTTGATAGTTGCCCCTCTTTACTTAGATATTACTGGATAATATGAAAATTTGATATTTTTGTATTATCTAAGTAAAAGCTAAGTAAAGATAGAAACACTAATTTCGTCTGGTTTTCGAAAGAGAATTAGGAAAAATAAAAATCCATCCAAGTAGATATGATAACAAAAATTAATGAAGAGTGCCATAAAGTAAAAAAAAAGAATTCGACCATTGCCTAGCTGAAGGTCAATATCGCAGAAGAAAAACTTAAATTTGACCATTGCGAAGCAGAGGGCCGATAACAAAATTAAAACCTGGATTTGACCATTGCCTTGCAGAGGGCCAAAATCGCAGAAGAAGAAAAAAAGGTATCAGATAAAATTGGGCTTAGGATAAATGAGGTGTGCAAACCTCGTGGAGGGTGTACCAACCCTATGGATGAATGATGTGAGGTGTACTAACCTCGTGGAGGGTGTACCAACCCTATGGATGAATGATGTGAGGTGTACTAACCTCGTGGAAGGTGTACCAACCCTGCGGATAAATGATGTGAGGTGTACTAACCTCGTGGAGGATGTACCAACCCTACGGATGAATGATGTGAGGTGTATTAACCTCGTGGAGGGTGTACCAACCCTGCGGATGAATGATGTGGGGTGTACTAACCTCGTGGAGGGTGTACCAACCTTGCGGATGAATGACGTGAGGTGTGCTAACCTCGTGGAGGGTGTACGTACCCTGCAGATGAATGATGTGAGGTGTACTAACCTCGTGGAGGGTATACCAACTCTACGAATGAATGATGTGAGGTGTACTAACCTCGTGGAGGGTGTACCAACCCTGCGGATGAATGATGTGAGGTGTACTAACCTCGTGGAGGGTGTACCAACCCTGCGGATGAATGATGTGAGGTGTACTAACCTCGTGGAGGGTGTACAAACCCTGCGGATGAATGATGTGAGGTGTGCTAACCTCGTGGAGGGTGTATCAAGGCTGCGGATGAATGATGTGATGGCTGGTTTGACCATTGTCTAACAGAGGGCCGAAATCACACTAGAAAAAATTCGAGCTTAAGGTGCCAGGTGAACTGGGCTTTGGGTGCCAGACAAAACTGGGCTTTTGAAATTTTGAAATTTGTAACCTTTTGAAATGTTTTTTTTTTGTGTGTGATTTTCGACAAAAATTGATTTTTGAAAAAACAACAAGGAGTCAAAATCTTGATGCATGATCATGATGTGTCAAAACCCCAATATGAGAGAAAAACATGATCGGTAAGAAAACAAAATCACTTGAAAGAGAAAATTTGAATGTAATTTTTTGTATCTTTGAAGAAGGATTCGACAACCACTCATATGAATGAAGAGGGTTTCGATCCGAAAGAATTTCTTTTTGATGGATTGATGAAAAACATTTGCCTTTTTTTGCATTCCTTTTTGCTTGAGTCAGTCATCTTACTTGCAATCATCAAATTGGTCTTTATTTTCAATGTTTTGTGAAAACTGAATAATGTCATACATCCGAGGTCTAATGCTAGATATGATTATATGTTTGACTTTTTCTTTCTAGACATCAGTGCACACCTGCTTGAATTTATTGTGAAGAGAATGAGAGCTGTTTAGAAGGGTTTGGAAGACTGGGACCGACACATGGGTACTACAATCGTCAAAGGAGATGTAATAGGTGAGTGTCAAGACAAAACATGATATACCAAAAATTTTGCCCCATTTTGGTGTTTGGGAAAATGAGTTAGGGTTTGGATCCATGAAAATTAAGGTGAAAATTCAAGGGAGATCTGTAGAGCTGCCCCAGTCTTGAGATTATGGGTTGATGAATTTCAGGTTGAAGACGTGTGGTGAGATTCACAAAGTTGCCCCATTTTTTTTGTTTGGCATAGGGTTTTGTTTGACAGAGGCGGTGGGCATGAAAAGGATCGGCTAACAAGGTTGGCCCCAATTAGTTTGATTTTTTTTTTTTAGCTTCTGGTTGGGCTGCAAGGAGATCCCCTCTTCTTGAGACATTACCTTTTTCTTTTGTTTTTTTTTTCTTTTTTTTTTCGTTTTCAACTTCTTTTTTTTACGACACATTGAAAGTCATTTTGTCTTATCGTAAAATTAAGCTTTATAAAAATTTGAGCAATCATTATTCAATTTGCGTGGACTTTATTAGGCTTGTAACGTAGCTAGGGGCTAAAAGGTATTAGAAGAAAGGGTATAAAGGCCCAAACGAACGTTTGTCGGTTATATTTTTTCGAAACAAGGGTTGTCATCCAGGCATTGCATCAACTATTTGACTTTTCGAGCACTTTGTTTTTTTTTTCGAACTTTGATTTTCATTTTTTTTCATCATCACTTTGTATTTTTTTTTTGCTTTTTTTTTATTCACTCTTCGTTTGATCAGTGAGTGCTCATCCTTTGTACCATGAGTTGACTCCTACTTGATGATAACCCTTGCTCTAGGATAACTTTGAAAAAGAAAATATTTTTGGCTCAAACGGGGTGACAATGGATATATTTTTGCTTTTTTGATAAAGAAAAGAAGGCCACACATCATTTTGAACTCCGATTGCTTTACTTTCAAAAGATTAACCCTGCGACTAGATGACCTCAAGATGAGTCGTTTTTTTTAGACTGCCCTTTCAGGTTTTCAATCTAGTGGAATGTTTCTTTTTTGTTTTTTTTTTTGTTTTTTTTCAATGGATTTAGGGGTCATCCTACTAGCGCAAGTGAGAAAACTTTTGGCCAAGCCAATCTGCCTCGGTGTAAAGGATTTTGTCACTGAGGGTAATGACAATGTTTGTTGGGCTCGATCCTTTGCTTTGGAAAAGTGAAGGATGAAGGTCTTCAAGCAATATGTGCACAAACGTCTTGAGGAATATTTTAAAATGTTATTTTTGATTAAATGTTTGACCTCGGAAAAGTCTGACACTCCAACTTTTGTTTTTGATTTATCATTTTTTGTTATTTTTGAAAAACATGAGTTTGACGATTCGCAAGAAAGACAAGTGACTCAAGAAATGCACAAGATGCGTGATTTTATTAAATGAAAATGAGGATTAGAAGACTGCACACATCTCCCTTTGTGCCCCTACGAAGGTTCGACACTTAAGATTCAAGGTTAAGTATATGCAATCTCACAAGGATGGTTCCCTGAGCCTAAGGATCAATGGTCACTAGAGCTATGGCCCCGTCCATAGCTTCTCCACAACAGTCGAGTAATCAACTAGGTGTGAAAATACAAATGAAGAGAACAGACTCTAGCTGGGGTTCTCACGATGGCCAAACAGGCAGTATGGCACAAGTGGCACCGCTACACAACCCCTCTATTTCTAAGCTACACTCAGGCCCGGGTCTAGGGCCCCACTCATGATATGCAAAAAGTGTGTGTGTGAAGGGAGAATGCAATGCACCCAAACCCTGACCTGCAAAACAACCAGAAAAATTCCCAAGCAGATATAAACATCGTTTCTATCCTAGGGTTCAATATCCAATAAATATAAAACACATATGAGAACAATACAAATATGAAAAAGAAAAAGGGACAAAAAAATAAAGTTAAACCACATTAAATTCGCGCATCTAATTAAATGGTCTGACTCTCGCATTATCCCCAGCGGAGTCGCCATCTGTCGCAACTAGAATCGCGACGGGACGACAATCCAAAAAAGAAAACGTGTTTGAAAAAGAGTTTGGAGTCGCCACCATATTTTATTTTGGAAAACTACGAAAAAAACCATAAAAGATAAGGCAAGGTCTACAAAACCAAATTCTGGTTTTGAAAGTCGGTTATGTGTGGGGAAGGTGTTAGCACCCCACAACGCCTATCCTAAGGCAGTACCTTTAATTAAATACACGAATTTGATGTGGTTTTCAAAATGTTTAATTTCCCCTAAAAATAAAACTCTAAAGAAAACAACATATTTTTTGTGCTTTTTGTGCCCGAGAAGGATTGACCTTGCTCCTACGTATTCTCATTGAAAATGTGAAATCAGGGTTACGTAGTTCTAGTTGAGAGATTGTTTGTTTGTTTGAAAATGTTTAGTTTTTGAAGATTTTATATTTTTTGGTATTTTTTTATATAAAAGAGGAAAGGTTTTTTAGCACAAGGCCTGCGCGAATGGTCGCACGTGTGCTTAAACCTTTTAAAATAATTTTTCTGTTGATTTTTTGAAAGGAGAAGAAAAAAGGTTTTCAGCACAAGGTCGACAGAATGGTCGCACGTGTGCTTAAAACCTTTTAAAATAATTTTTGTTGAGTTTTTTTTGAAAAAAGAAGAAAAAGGTTTTCAATACAAGGCCGACAGAATTGTCGCACATGTACTAAAACCTTTTAAAATAAATTTTTTATAGTTTTTCAAAGAAGAAGAGAAAGGTTTTCAGCACAAGGCCGACAGAATGGTCACACATGTACTAAAACCTTTTAAAATAAATTTTTGATAGTTCTTGAAAAAAGAGGGAAAAGGTTTTAAGCACAAGGCCGACAGAATGGTCGCACATGTACTAAAACTTTTAAATTATATTTTTTATTATTTTTTTTATATTATTTTATCTTTCATTTTTATTAATTTTTATTTATAATATCAAAATAATGTTTCATGTAAATATTTAAAAAACGTAAGTATTTTTTAAGGAAAATCTAAAAGGTAGAAAATATATTACAGCTTATAAAAAAAATAATTAAGTGTTAAAAGAAACACTAAAAAAAATCACTTTTTATAATTTTTGAATTTACCCATTTTTTTAAGAAAGAAAAACAATATTTAAAAGAAATAAAATAAAACAAGAACAAATTGA
>NC_028351.1:25390151-25406600 GCF_000741045.1 Vigna radiata var. radiata | reverse complement strand
AATACAACAATCAATATATTATTTTTAATTATTCCTTGCAATGATTGTCATAATGTTGATTCGAATTATTACCAAATAAAACAAAATTTCAAAAATATTCTAAAGTGATCTTTCCTACATTAATATTAATTGCTTATGGGCCTGCTGCACCATTTTTCCAAGAAAATCACGTGGAACACCTCTCTCATTTTATTCACGTGCATTCCTTTTTTTTCTTTTTTTTTCTTCCTTATTTCCTTTTGGTTTTATCTTCTTTTTTTCATTTTTTCTTTTTTTTTTCGTTTCTTTTTTCTTTTATTTTTGCTTTTTTTCTTTTTTCTCTTATGTTTTCTTTTATTATATTTTTTTTTCTTTTTTTTTTCTTTTTTTTTGTCCTTTTTGTTTCAAAATGAATATAAAATCAAATTAAATAATAATAAAGAAAGTTAAATCAAATACCAAATAGTAAAAAGAAATGAAAAATAAAATAAAATAAGACAAAAATAAAAACAAGTCTTATTATTTTGTCACCCGGACGAAATTGGGTGCCCGGACGAAATTGGGTGTTGGTAGTGTGAAATTATGCAATGAAAGTAAAAGTCATCATAAAGGTTTGAACTACTTGGGGCCAAAACACGTGAAAATGAGATTATTGATGAATATGTGGAATGAATATGTTGGAGAATGATTTCAACTAATACAATCCTATGCAATTGCACAATCACTACTCTTCTTCATTAACTTGCTCTTGTCAACTAGCTAAGTTACTTAAACTCAATCCCTTGGTGAGAAAGCCTAGGTTCACTTGTAAAATCTCAACCCCTTGGCAACCCAACAAGTTCACCCGCATTAAGAAAAGAAGTTTAAGACAACCAAAGGTCCTAGCTTTATCCCTAGACATTATTTCCTTTAGGTGTTTATGTTCATTTTAAGGTTCACAAAATATTTCCCAATACTAAGCAAACCTTAACATCATACCATGGTTGATCAAGTCATAACAAGCTTTAAGCAAAGAAATAAACATTAACAAGTAATGAAAGAAACATAAATTCATTTAGAACAAGTGCATTTTCAAATGGTTTTTATAGTTTACATCATTCCCCAACATAAAAGAACTTAGCTCTCCATAGTCATGGAGAGCTTGAGCTTACAATGAAAGAAAAATGGGGTAGAAGGAGACCCAAGGAGGAAGAAGGAAGAGTTCCCACAGCCCAAAACTTGCTCCAAGGTGTCCAAATGATGTTTCAGAGCTTCAGCCGCCAAGGAGTTTGCAACCCTCGAAAACTGTGTGCCTTTTATAGGTCTAGGGTGCCAACTCAGCAAAAAGTCGCGCCTAGCGCCTTTTTCTGGGGTGCCCAGGCACCACCAATTAGGCTCCAACAGCAAATCCAAGGGCGCCCAACGCCATCAATTAGGGAAAACAGCGAACCAAAGAGCGCTGGGCACCCTCCAAGGGTGCCTGGGCGTGGGCAAATGGGCAAAACTGCGAATTGAAGGGCGTTGGGCGTCCTTTAGGGGCGCCTGGGCGCCACTTATGCAGGGAAACATCTTCAAACTTCATCTTTGTAAGCTTTTCCAAGGTTCTCCACTCTTGAAAACTTGAATGTCCTTCCAAAGCATACAAAGTTCCTACAAAATTTGAGGAATTAGTGATGAAAACTAGTTTGTATAACCTAAACTGAATTTATTCACAAAGTTAGATTAAAAAGAGGATTAAGCGTGTTTCAAGCTTCAGGAGTATTGATTTGGCAAGAAAATTGCACCATCGATAATGGTAAGAATTATCGTTAACAGACGTCAAAAGGTTAGTGAATTCAATAAAAATTTGAGCGAGAGATTGAAAATTCATTCACTTTGTCTTAGCACGCAAGACCCTCTTCTCTGCTCAAACTTTTCTCGAACGAAGTTTGTCGACCATCGCATGTAATCTTTCTTTCATTTGATACAAATGCTTGTTAATTAACTACTTTATGCATGATTTTCGTTTGTTTTGAGCTATTATTTTTGTGTTCTTGTCCTTCATAGGCGCATTCTGCTTTCTCTCTCACTGGTGACAACACTTTATTCCGACGAATTCACCTTTTGAAGGTTAACTTTCATTTTTGTTTTGAAGAACTTATTTGTTGAACTTGTTTTTTTTTTTTTGTTGAACTTGTTTGTTGTTATTGTTTTGTTGAACTTGTTTGTTGTTGTTTGATAGAACTTGTTTGTTGTTGGTTATTATTGTTTGTTGTTGATACTACACTACACGTTCATAGTTCATGCTTTATAAAATACCAAAAACTAAAATTTGTTGCTTTTTTGCTTTCCAGGTTTCGTACGGTTATAAAAAAGGATCACAATTAATTAAAAAAAAACAAAAAAAATTATTAATATCGTATATTCACAAATTCAACGTCAATTTAACGTCTCCCGATATGACGTCAGCATCGAATTTGACGCGAAAGGCCGAAAAGCACTGACGTTCTACAATATTTTTGTACTAGTGGACACACCTCACTTTTGTGTATTTTTTCATCCTAACCAAAATCTAATTTCACATATAACATAGTTCAGTATTGTTATATCTTGAATCATATGGTTATGTTATGCATGTCCGAGTAATGGTTAAGTTCTAACATAAAAGATGCACTCTCCTATATTATTCTTCATATTCAAGCATGACTAATGTTAACAAGTAGACTTTAAGCCTAACCCAACTCCACAAAATTGGTTTGTAAGGTAAGGTTTTCACCCACTTATAATTATATACTTTAAATTAGCCTTATCTCTAGTCGATGTGAGTCTTCTAACACATTTCCTCACATTGAGGTACATATATCTTATGCGTTGGACTAGATATTAATGAGTGGTCTGATAGCGGTCCAATAGCAAGTGAAACAATATATTCAACAAATAACAAATCTCGTTAGGACAGACTCTCACATTAATACTATGTTAAGAAGTGGATTTTAAGCCTAACTCAACTCCACAAAACTGACTTGTAAAGTGATGTTTTTGTCCACTTATATGCTATCAATTTTACTTTATTTTTGGTTTATCTTCCACCAACTAAGTTTATCTTAACCCTTTGTTTAAGATTTGATCTATGATTCTTCAAACTCATGTGTTATATGCATGCTTTTGGGCTTATACACTAGTTTCCATAAAAGTGTGAAGCACCTGAAAAAAACTAGAAGGGATGGTTGAATAATGTTAATGGAAAACCTTTTTCACAACCTTCCTTATATAGCACTTTCGTCAAGTACAAGATTTTTCAAGTGGTTGCTAAACACTCGACCTTGCAAATGATTTTAAAAAAAGAAATCTTTTCAAGTGTTATTCAGGATATTCTTTATAGTGTTTGTAAAAAATTCCTTTTTAATGAACAATCGTTTAGTATAGGAAGCTCTTATATTTAAAACGAAAATGCAACTACAGGTTTTATGAAAGAAGTGTTGAGACAAATGTAAACAATAAATGCACAAATATTTTTATATTGGTTCAGTCCAACTGAGCTATGTCCAGTCTCCTTTATCCTTAGAGGGTTTCACTATAACCTTCAACAAGATTACAACTGAGTATTCTCATCACTCTTGGTATCCTTAGGTACTCCTTATATCCCCCGATACGCTACCTAATTGAGTTTCACCCACTCATGGTTGCAGTATTCTTCACCGCTCTTGGTATCCCCAATCAGTGAATAACTCTTGTTACCCTAGACTGGTTGAGTTTCACCACTCCTGGTACTAGACAATCTTGGTATCCTCTGATGCGCTGCCTAGATTTCCTTAACTCGGTTGAGTTTCACAACAAATGTTTTAAGTTTTTTCTCATTTCTCTCTTCTTACAATAGTAAGCAAATGTTACAATGAAGCTTGAGAGTATTGCTTGATTTTTCTTTTTCTTTTCTCTGATGTTCTCTTTGAGCTTGAGCTTTTCTATGCTTTTCTTCTAAACTATTTTCGTAGGATTGATGTTTACGTTATAAGTTATGCTCTTGATTCTTCCTTTGAATGATATTCTACTTAAAGGCTTTTTCAAAAGATTTCCGTTAGATTGAGCTCTTAGCCTTGAGTCTTGTGTCTTGTCTATCTTGCGTGTGAAGCAGCCATTGGTTTAAGTCAACTTGTCAGAGCATGCTTTCTTTTTCAGTACTTTGCTCGAAGTAGGTTGTATTATCTTCCAAACATGTCTTCTTATGAAGAGAACATTCTGTGGATGTCTTCTTTGTCTCTAACATCCATTTCTAATATTTTTGAAATAGAGCATGTGGATGCATGTAGTAGGTTATCTGCATAGAATATAGTAGATTGTGCATGCAACATATATGTTTTATTTCTTATCACTTTTGTTGTTTTTGAAAATTAAACATTTAATGACTTTTAATGCTTGTTCAGAACAACAAAGTGCTTTTTACATTTTCTACCGTTGAGATAGTGTTTATCATTTAAGCTTTTTTTAAGATATCAAACGTTCAGTAAGAACTTCATCTTTGGACGAAATAAAGATTTCAACTCATGGTATCGTCTAGTCTGTTGTAAATGTTTTTTGGGATATCGCCTTTTTAGAGCTAGAGCGTTTAGCACGTTTCATCTTCTATAAATTTTTGGATATTTGTTTAAGGCTTTTAAAAGGTTTAGTCACAGACATTGTCTTGACACCTTTTTGTTTTTCGAGAGTTCAACTGAATACTATTGGATATAGTATAATAACTTACACATTTAGCATAACTCTCTTAGATGTTTTGACTTGTAAGTCATTTATTGTTGTGTCTGAAAGCTTTAACCTAGTTGTTTTCCTAAGTGTTTTACTAAGATTTTTTTATGTTGCTAGATAATTGGGGATTTGTTCCTAACACTTGTGCTTCTGCCTATCTTATTCTTTCAATTAAGTATTTTCATATTTTTGAGTCATTTAATGTTATTTGATTAAACATACAAATCTTATAAACAATTTTATCTTAACAAAGTGTATTGCATTCGGGATTGCTTTTGTCTGTGAGTTTAAATAACAATAAAAAAAACACTACTTATTACTATATAATTATACGTATTTTACTGTATATTTTTCACACTTATATCTTTTCCACACCTAAGTATCATGACCTTACCTTCTTGATATATTAGCTGATAATTCTATTGAGTTTAATTATATGAGATTTTTCCACTCGAACCATCTCATTTCTCCAACATAGTTCCTACGTACAAATAAAATTCAATCATAAAAGTGAAAAAGAGTAATCTTAAATTTTAGGAAAAGTACACACGATATCTATGTATTAGAGGAATAACATTTTAAAATAAAAAGAAAATAAATAATTTTAAATTAATTTACAAACATTAAAATATATATATTCTTTTTCCATTTAATTTAGGTTTAAATCCTTAATTGGCCCTCATGTTAGGAGAGAATTTTCAGTTTAGTACCCGCTTTTAAAAGTGTATACATTGGTTTCCATGTTTTGCAATTTGTGTCAATTTAGTGAATTAATGACACTTCAAACAGTTAATAAACATGCTGCAACTCAAAATGACTTGTCCACTTGCAATTTTCAAGCCAAATTGATGGTTCAAAGGGACTAAATTGACACAAATTGCAAAACATGGGAACCCAATGTATACACTTTTAAAAGCGGGTAGTAAACTGAAAATTCCCTCTTAACATGGGGACCAATTAAGGATTTAAGCCTTTAATTTACCATCATAATTCTCTACATTAAAATAAGGGAAGCTTTACTATATAATTTCTCACCTATAAATATTTGTAAACGTCCTCTTGTATAGTGTTGTCAAAATGAGTTGTAATTCGTGGATCAATCCGATTCACCACAGGTTTGAGCCAAGTTAAGTTTGAAAAAATGTCATTTTTTTATGCGGGATAGTTTTAAACCCGGTTCACCAGGTTGAACCTGTGGTGAGTCAGGTTGGCTCACCAATCCACCTAATTTAATTTAATTATTTATTAATTTCTGTTTTAATATTATTGGATAAAATTTTTTTATTATAATGTAGATGGTGATAAAGAATAAGATGTTTCAAGAGAGAAAAATATTATAAATTTATCTATTCAAGACTCTAATATTATCAATAGACAAGAGATACAATTAAAAACTTATTTGTTCGTCTTTTATACATGTTTTTGGATTACCCTTGGATTGTATGATTTTTTTTTTTTTAATTATCTTTGGAGTTTAACATCAATTTAGAGTGACATTTATTTAGATTTGAATTAAATAAAATTGTAATTTTTTATTTTAAAAAAATCTTATAATTAAATTATTCAACTTGTTTAACCCATCAACCTGTGGTGGGTCGAGTCAGATTCGAATTTTTTCAACTCACTAATAAGTGAGTCGAGTTGGGTTGGTTCACTAAGTGACCAACCCGTGATGGATCGAATCCATTTTGACAGCTCTACTTATATGTATAATTAAATTTCCAATTTTATTGAAAAATAATTGTAATTGATACTTCGATGTATTTATCTATGATAGGACGTGTATCAAATATGTGCAAAAGGTCAGTTAGAAATTTATAATAGGAGTTCTTGTTTGGACCAATATAGAAAAATAACCAAATGTTTAGTTTTATATTTTAAGAGCAATAAATAGTCGTTGATATTGTAGCATGTGTTTTCAGTTTGTAGAACTTTGCCTTTTTATTCGTTTACAATAATAGCAATCTTTATTGTTACCTAACTATGTCAATTCTCACTTTATTAGGGAATCCAATATTATTAAATGTTATATAAACTCCACACAGAGAAGCGTATTATATTGTTCTAGTGATAATTGTGATATTGTAAAAATAGTCGCAAATCAATCTAATTAAATCAAACAATATAATTAATAAAAATTATATTTTTAAATTAAGGACAACCATTATACAATCATAATTAAATATTAAATATTTTAAAATTAAAAGAAGGCAAAAAAAAGTGTATACACTATAATAAAAATATTAAAAGTCAATATTATAAATTTTGAAATAAATTTTATGAACAATAATAAGGATTTATGTATGACTATATATAGATAAACGTAAATTAATATATATATATATATATATATATATATATATTCCTATTTTCACTTTTTTTTATTTTATAATAAGTTATACTCAATAGTATACCCAATAATTTAAACATTTGTAGGTTTATTTTAATTTGAACAATCTGGAGCATTTAATGGATTTAAGAAATGAAAAAGATAATTTGATAGCTACAGTCGAAAGGTAAAAATAAGGATATTATATTTATAATATTGTTATATTTCATTCTAACCTACTATTTAGTGAAAAAATACAATATATTATAATATTTTAAGTTTGTAGAGATCATAAAATATATTTCATTTGTGTTTTGTCTTCTGCCGTGTTGAATGAGATTTTTGTATATTAAAAAGGAACGGTAGTATGTTAGAAATGGGTTTTAGGTCTAATTCAACCCCACAAAACCGGCTTGTAAGGTAAGGTATGCACCCCACTTTTTAATATTCAATTAACATTGCTAATAAATATTCAATTAATATTTAACGAAATAAAAAAAAAATTAATACCACATTTATAACTTATTTAAGTTTATTACTTAGAAGCATGGTACCGGAGAGTTGAATTTGACAAATATCCTACTAATCAAATTAAAAAATATAGTTGAAATAAGAAGTGTAATATGTTAAAAAGAAACTAGAATTTTACAATGTAGCTTATCAGACCTACTATTACATTCTCATAAACCGCACTCGTCCAGCAGCTTCTGCATGTTTACGTGCTTCCGAAAATATATATAAAATTAAAAATAAATTTAGTATACTTCATATATATTTTAATTATTTGTTAAATTAAATAATATAAACAAAAAAAATGAAATTTGATTTTTTTCAATCTTTAAATCAAAGTCGAACTCAGAAAATCTCTTTGGAGAGGTAGACGTGGTAACTACGATGATATATTGAATAAAAGTAAATTAAGAACGTGATTATTGAATTATTCAACGGTCAACAAATTGAAATGTAAATGTTTTGATTGTACTATATTGGAGGGTAATTGTGAATTCCATGAGTAAAATCTATTTGGTCTGTGCCTAATTATAGACCGAATTTTAAAAATCAGCATTCAAGTTTTAATTTAAAAATAAAAATTCATACTCGTTTAGATTGCGAGTACACCAATAATCCACAGTTTTGTAAAAATTCCTACCTCTACTTATAATGTCAACTTATACTTAAAATAATTTATATTTTCTGATAATAAAAGTAAATATATTGCACTTTCTATAATTAATATGTAAATAAAAGTTATATATATATATATATATATATATATATATATATATATATATATATATTTTTTATTTACATATTTAAAAATAATTAAATTTTTTTGATACATGTAATAATATTACATATTTGAAACTTTTGTATATCTTTTCCTGATTGAAAATTATTCAACTTTTGTATATCTTTTCTTTTCCTTTTACTATTTTTAAAATTTGGATTAGATAAATTTAAAAAAAAAAACTATTTATTTGCTTTTAAATCTTTTACGAATATTTGATATATGATTTCTAAACAATTTTTTTTATATTTAAAAATAAAAAATAGATGTAAATTGATAATTTTTTACACATATTTATTTACTTAAAATTGTAATTAAGAACATATAAATCTTCATATTTATTTTTCTGAATACTTTAAATTTAAATTTTATTCTCTCTAGTTTTTGTAAGAAAATTACATATAATCAAAAGATAAAATCTATTAATGATAACTGAATTTTAATTTTTTTAATAGATTATCGACGATTAAAAAATTTATTGGTGAAATGATTGTCGATATATTTTATCAATGAATCGTAAAATTTATTGGTAATTATAGATTATCTTAAATTATTATAGTAAATCTTTAACAATTTCTATTAATTGATAATTATAGATAGATTATGGTCATCAACAAATATCACTTTTTTAGTCTTGTTCTTCTTCCTTTGCTTCTTTTTTCTTTTCCATTTCCTTCTTTCTTTTCTTCACATTCTTCTTTTTCTTCCTTCTCTTTCTTCTTCTTTTCATCTAGCCCCTCTTATTATTAAAAAAATATGTATATTATCAAGCTTAGTAGAAATTTTGTTACTCATTTTACAAACAAATTTATCAATGAATAATATGAATCACAAATTATTAACAAATCTTTCCACCACCATTAATCGTCAGATACATTAATAAAAAAATTATCAATGCAAATTATAATTTATCAATCAAATTTATTCACAAATTTTACTGTCCAACAAAAATTTTATTGAAAAAAATATTAATTGGTAATTTAAATTTTAAAATCCATTTGATAAAATCTATTGATAAATTTGAATTTATCAATAAATTTATTTTTGTCAATAAATATGTTAATAAATACAAAGATTCTTGCACTGTAGATCATTTATACTATTTTTTATAATTATTTAATTTACATATCTGTTATTTAATACTTGATATTGATACTAGTACTATTCTAACTTTTTTCATTGATATTTAACAATGGAGAAAAATGTATATTTTTTTTTATATTAAACACTTAATCATATCACATTTTCTTTAAACTGATCTTTATTTTTTGTAAAAATATAATATTTAGTTAATATTTGAAATAATAAATTAGAGTTACAAGCATAGCCATAAAGAAAACATTATAAATATAAAGATGAAACGATATAAAGATTTTATAGCAGTTAAATATAAAGATGACGATGATGATAAATTTTTATTTTTCTTCCCATCCCTGGTTGCATGTTAGAATTTGCTAAGGATTTAAACTCAAAATTCTCTTTGTAATATCATTAATCTTTTTACTCAATTTTCAATCACATTTTCTCTAACCATAGATGACCAATAACCTATATCTCAAGTTCAATATAATTTTTTCTTTAACGTTATTACTGTGATATGAAAGCCACGTGAATAACACAATGACATTGACTTCCAACCTCCCTTAACCTATAACCTATCAATTATAGTGCTCTCGAAATCTTTGAAACTACCTTCACATTCATTGAACCTCAAATTACATTGACTTTCGCATTTTATATCATAGCACATAATTTTACACTTTGCTAACTAATAATAAAGGATGAGAAAGGAAAACCATAACCTCAATACGATCGTATGAAGTATCATGAATATTATGCAAGAAATTGATTTCATGATTAAGTATAATTGATCTTAAAAAAGAGTAGGAAAAGGAGGAAAAGAGAAAACAAAGAAATAAAAAAAATAAACTAAATCATAATATTTATTGGAAAAAAATTATCAATATTTATTGATGAGTTTTTTAATCTATCTATAAAATTTATCAAAAAATTTTGACCGTTTATAAATCCAAACTTTTTTTAGTGTTAACAAAAAATAATGCCCAAGCAAGGAGGAAAATAGTAATTACAAATAATAATATAATAAACACCTCATATATGTGTATTGTATGGTGTGGACGGCCATGATACATTCTACATCAAGCAAGTCGAACGATTCTATAAAACAGAAAGCAATTAAATAGCGAATGAATGTGACAGAACTAATATGTAAAGACTGAACGATCATGAATAGAGATGTTTGGCCTTAGTCGATAAACAAGCTTTTCTATAAGAATTAAGATAAATGATAATTAGAGGTAGGGTATTACTCCCTCCACCATCCCAAGTGCTCCTGCACCTCCCACTACTATTTTTTATTCCAAAAATACTCTACACCTCCTCACTATTTTCTTTTATTTCAAAAATACTCTAAATCCCCCCATGATCTTCAACCATCTTTCTCTTTATCTCTCTACATTAATGTAGCATTCATATGACTCAGATTTGAATTTTTGATATATTGCAAAATGTAAAATTCAGATTTTGTTCTAAATTTCTAGAAAAATGTTTATATATATGTGTGTTTTTTTTTTTTACATTTATCTATAATTTTTAACATTATATTATGCTTTAACTTACCGACATGTTTGACTCAAATAACTTATTAGATAAATAATATAAAAATATTATAAAATACTGAAAATATAAAAGAAAAGTTATTTGTCAAAGATTTGTAATTTATTTAGTTCTTTCGTCACTATAAATTTAGTATATAATAATATATTATTATTATTATTAGTATTTATTATTAATATTATTATGTTTATTATTTTGTATTTGCATCTAACTTTTAAATTTATAAAATTGAAGTGATAGGAGTACTAATATTAAGTTTTCTTCTAAATTTTATATTTTGCAATATATCACAAGTTACCAGACGACTTAAAATGATTGTACAAGTGTTTGAAGTATCTCGACCTCATATCTAAAAAAGTGTGGCTAATAAGTTTTTCTAATTTAAATTTATTTTTTTTGGGAATATGTACATTAAAAACATCATGAACTATACTGATATAAATTTAGAATTTTGATGAAAAACCAGTACGGATAAACTTGTCCTTGTAAATATATAACAAGAATAAAAACTGTACTTTTTTTTTATGATGTTTCATGTTTAGGCGAATATTGATCCAAATGGTGATGAAAAGTAAATAGTTAAGAGTATGTAATGTCAATTTTACCCTTATTTTACTTTGTAGAAAAAGTCACCAACATAATGTAACTATTTCAGTCTTTTCCATAAGACTTTTTCATTTGTGGGACTTTGCCTATATTAGTAGCAAACTTTGAAAATCGGGTATGTTGTTACCTAACTATGACATTCTTCACTTTATTTGACAGAGCAATGTATATTAAATATTTCATCTTAAAATATTTAAACGAAAAAAAATAGAAGCATATTACTACATGTCCCAAAAAATGTAATTAAATTTAATATAGATTTAAGTATATTTAATAAATAATGAAATAATTTACATTAATAATATTAACTATACAAGTTTGCTAAATTTAAGTTAAAAATATACAATTTAGAATTAAGATATGATAAATAAAAGGTCACCCAAACATTATACTTATTTTCCATGTTAATAATCTTTTACAACCTAACTTTTTAATATGTAATAACCACAGTAAGTTGCACATTAAATTAAACTACAATGTGGAGCATTGAATGAATTTAGCAAGAAACAAAATTAATTTGCGTTGGAACAAATAAAAACGATCACACCTAATAATTAACTGTCCGAATTATAGCATCTTTAGTAAAAAAAAATAATGTTTTCATCCATTTTAATTGTTTTGAGAGAAAAAAAAAAAAAAAAAAAAACTATCTGAGATACAAACTGAAATGTAGACTTTTTCTGAAAGACGAGTTATTTTTCGCTAATCAGAAAATTTGTAAATTGTTATTATTTTTTGTTACTTATTTTTTCCCTTTAAATTTCTTATACAACTTTATTACGTAAATCCTTTTCCGTTTTCGTAATAAATTATCTTAAAATTATTTTTCAATAAACTTATCCAAAAAAAACAATTTTTTTTCTTATAATCAATTGTAGATATTAAAAAACTTAAACATCAATGAAAAAATTATTAATTTTAAAATAAATCTCATAGAGTTGAATTTTGCAATATCCTTACAATCAAATTAAAAAACGATTGAATTAATATAATACATTGCCGAAGACTTAAATCTCATCATGGTCGTTGATAATATCTAATAAATTTGATAAATCGAATAATTGTAAGTTAATAATATATATTATGAAACCAACACATAACATAAAACGATAAATGTAACGTCCCAAAAATATAGCATAATACTATATAAAGGAGTCAACATATAATAATATTATAGGAGACTTACTGGAATTAAAATATAGTTTACAGATATCCTAAAATACCCAAAAAAAAATTAAAACTTTACAAAGTGTCATAAATCTTATACAAAACATAGAAACAAACCGAATGGTTCTATAACTACGCTTAAACCGAACGGTGATACAAAAATATCACATACCATATGGTTATACAAAACTTATATAAACCGAACGATTTTACAAAAGATAAACCAAGCCTGATGACTGAACTATCTTAAACTAAACTTCAGGGTTCTCGCCTCCAATGCTTGTTCCAACGAACACTCATCACCTTCTGCTCACATCCACAAGATGATCATTGCAAGAGAAAAGACAATTGAACGGGAAGAATAAGAGAAGACAGGAAAGTAGGGTAAGCTAGTGTAATTTAATTAATCACAAGAACATAAACATTTACATAACCATATTTTCAATCAAACATTTATAACATACAATCATCAAAACATATATTTCAAGCAATGACCGAACATAACATACATGCAATGACCGACCACTTGACTTGTCCATCGAGATTGTATGAATATGTAGCTTGAGGCCGTTCTTGCACTCGGATGGTGTAGTAACTGGAAACCCCTCAGCTGCCATCCGAGGTTAGCCCGTTATATCTCACCTAAGGTCCCCTCCCCCTCCTTAGACTAGGGCCTCCTGCCATTCTCACCACTTGATTTACCCATCTCTACTTGAGAATTGGTAATCATTAGAATTTCAGGATGAACGTTGTGAGTTTCACTATCCATATTCATACTTTACCAATTCAATAACCACCCGCAGAGACATTCCTCCTTGGAATTCTCTTTCATACTACTTGAAGTACAATACCAATATACTTTCTTATCCATAATATATTTAAATTAAAATCAAACCGAACAGTAAAACAATCACAACCCTTGAATACGACCGAACGGAAACGCTTATCATAATCTGTGAAAAAGACCGAACAGAAGATCACTCCATATATGAGATCATGACCGAATGGTCATGCCAAGAGTAAGACTCAAGCATGAGTCGAACGTCTTTGAAGTCGAACACCATAACAACTGAATTCTAAAGCTAAACCGAAACTTGAATTTTAGACCGAACTCTTATGATCTAGATATCAAACACTATTAACTTAGATCGAACACTAAGGGCTTAGACAGAACATTATTAGCTTATGCCGAACACTATTGTCTTAGGCTAAATACCATTGGCTTAGGCCGAACATTATTGACTAGGGCCAAACACTATCGAATTGGACCTAACACTTTTGAGAAACTGAGTGCTTAGTACAAGACCGAGCACTACTTAAGAAATCGATTGCTAGTACAAGACCAAGCACTACTAGTGCAAGATCGAGCACTACTAAGAAACCAAGTACTAATGCAAGACCAAGCACTCTGAACTTATACCAAATGTACAAGTAGGATCGATCACTGAAATAACAGAACATTATTTATAAACTGAGAATAATTATAATGTCGAAGGTTTAAACTATATAGAACACCTTATCTAGGCTGACTACTAAGTGAAAATAGAAAACTATACTTAGATCGAACATTATTTTCCATTATACATAATTAGTCATTAACTGAAAAACTCTATAGAAGGGGAATTCAGTTTAGACCGAACACACTTGAAAGACCGAACGATCACAAATGACTCTCGGCTACTGAGATTGTTGACAACACAATATCTATATCACTCTGGTTTTTGATGATGACAACACATTGCTTAATAAAACACATATGTTGTTGGTGTATTACATGTTTATGTTGTTGGTGTGTTACATGTTCTTATGCTAAATATTTGATATATTTGTTGAACATGTTTATGTGCTGTATTGCTATGTGAATGTATACATATTGAGTTTGTACTTGTTACATCATTTCTGAATACATTGCACATGTTTTAATGCACGAAATGATTATATATGGGGAAGGAGACGAGAGAGATATATACACACCATCTCTATATCTAATTTAAAATATCAAATATTATTCATACTCATATTCTTATTAAATATAAAGATTTTTCATTAAAATCGAGATAAATTTTGATAATTTTCACAAAGAAAGAATTCATTTGTAATCTAATTAAGTATGTATAAGAATAATCTAAAATAATTTAACTAAGTTTTAAATAATTGTTAGTAATTTGTCTTAAATAATAATTAAGGGATATTACATATATTAAATTTAGGAATACATATTTAATTTGACTAAATATCTATAAAATTCGTTAACGTGTGGTTTGTTTTCTTTAAAGCTTTAAAGAAAATAAGGTTAATGTCAACGTTACTATTAATTTACTACCTATTAACCGATTGGTCCAAACAAGAACTACTATAACCAATCTACCTCACCATTTACACATATTTTACCGACGTACATTAACAGGGATAAAATCTATTTACACTTATTTTCAATTAAAATTATCAAATTCTCTTAATAACTAATGAAGATTTTTTATACACTTGTTACAAAAACTACAAATTTGAAACATTGAGAGAATAAACACGCATAAGTTATTTGTAATTTTATGTTTTTTTCTTCTTCTTTTCTCTTTTTCTTCATTCATAAAGTGCATGTGTAAGTAACTCTATCATTCATTGAGCTAGAAGTTGCTAATTGATACTTTCAACTTTATTTTGTTAATTAAGAGTTGTAAATAGTATATATGAGGTTAATATAACATTTTATCATTAAATTATAAGGTTACATATACATATATATTATAAATTTATTAGCCATCTTAAAAGTTATATCTAACAAATACAAACACTCTTGCTCACTTAATAATATAGTTATATTTGTAATTTTTGGAATGTTACAGTATAATATAAAAGAAAATTATACTAAATATATATAACTAAGCATCAAATTTAGTTTCAAACATTTATAAAGAAAACATCATCGTACTTTTTAGTTTAGAGAATCTCTCTTTTCTTTTTCGTATGTTAATTCCTTTAATTATGTTAAAAACAAATACACTAACATGTCTTATAAGTTACTGTATATCTGTTTAATTTGTTTGATAAAATTCACTGTATTCTGAGAGAGATTTATGGAAAATAAGAAACCAGTTAAGTGCAACGTGAAAACATTAAAGGGTTTGTCAGTGTTATATATATTATTCAATTTATTAAATTAAGAGTTTTCAAATGGTATTTTTTACATTCATTAATTGTGAAAGCGTTACTCGTACATACTAGCTATATAGTTTGCATGATTGATTAAGCAACTATATAAGAGAGACGGAAGCTTTAGTAGTAGCACAATCAAAAAAGCCTTTCGGAATAGGAAAAAGTTTAGGATGAAAATGAGGTCACTATTTACTTTTGTCACCGTTGTTCTTCTCCTGGTGACATGTTCTCTCACCTTATCAATTGCAACCTCAAATGATAGGGACAATGATCACGATCATGATCATGATGACGATGACGATCACGATCATGACGACGATGATGATCACGATCACGATCATGACGATGACGACGATCACGATCACCATCACCATCGTTCTCCTCCACCTCCACGTCATAAGTATAGGCCACCACCTCCGCCACCTCCCAAGAAGCCACAAAAGTCACCACCCCCACCACCATACTATAAGTCACCCCCACCCCCACCACCATACTATAAGTCACCCCCACCCCCACCACCATACTATAACTCACCTCCGCCACCCTACTATAACTCACCCCCACTCCCATCACCCTACTATAACTCACCCTC
>NC_028351.1:25377447-25389136 GCF_000741045.1 Vigna radiata var. radiata | reverse complement strand
CCCACCACCATACTATAACTCACCTCCGCCACCCTACTATAACTCACCCCCACTCCCATCACCCTACTATAACTCACCCTCACCCACACCACCATATTATAACTCACCACCAACCCTTTCACCATACTATAGCTCACCACCAGCCTCTTCACCATATTATAACTCACCACCATCCCCTTCACCATACTATAACTCACCACCAGCTCCTTCACCATACTATAACTCACCAACACCTTCACCATACTATAACTTGCCAACACCCCTACCCCCACCCAAGGACTCTTCTCCTCCATCACCACTACCATATTATAACTCACCTTCACCCCCACCACCACCCCCTACCCCATACTATAAGTCACCACCACCCCCATTCTCACCCAAGGACTATTCTCCTCCACCACCACCTCCCAAGAACTCTTATTCTCCACCACCTCCCAAAAACTCCTATTCTCCACCACCTTCGAAGAACTACTCTCCTCCCCCACCACCACCTCCCAAGAACTCCTTTTCTCCACCACCTCCGAAGAACTATTCTCCTCCTCCACCACCACCTCCCAAGAACTCCTATTCTCCACCACCTCCGAAGAACTACTCTCCTCCTCCACCACCACCTCCCAAGAACTCTTATTCTCCACCACCTCCGAAGAACTACTATCCTCCTCCACCACCACCTCCCAAGAACTCCTATTCTCCACCACCTCCGAAGAACTACTATCCTCCTCCACCACCACCTCCCAAGAACTCCTATTCTCCACCACCTCCGAAGAACTACTCTCCTCCTCCGCCCCCTTCACATTACTATAAGTCCCCACCACCCCCACCACCACCCTACAGGGACTCACATCCGCCACCTTCATATTATCGGCCACGCCCACCCCCACCCCTTTGGGAACTATATCCACCACCTCCATCACCATACTATAAGTCACCCCCTCCACCACCGCGCTACCCGGTCCCTTCTCCACCACCACCAATTTACCCTAAAAAGTCACCTCCACCTCCATACTATTATAGTCCACCTCCTCCTCATCATCACAACCTCTAGATTGTTATTTGGTATGATTTTCATAAAACCCTATAATTGTTTTCATTTGAAGATTCATTCATGGAAAATTTGCAAAAATGGAGTAGTTTATCTCGTAGTTTACAAAAATGAGGTAGTTGGCTTAAAATTTACAAAAATAGGGTAAGTCGTCATGAGTCATAACGACTTTCCAATTGAAAACATACTCAGTTCTAACAACTTCTTCATAAAATTCTGAAAAGATGATGTCGCCACGACTCATTCTTTATAAATATGTTGAATGAAAGTTGTCAAGAGTGGTGACAATTTTTAATTTATAGGTTGTTGTCCATAGTGGTGACGACATTCACAGTGATCTCGCCCACAATCGTGGATTATGTGCCATGATGAAGGGTTTAACCGCAGAAAGAAAATTGTCATTCATTATTCCAAAACATAATACAATAATAAAAGCAACAAAACCATTTATGTAAATCGAGAACAAACAAATTTAACTTTTATATGTTTTATGTATTACAACTCTATAACTTGACCCGACTGCAGTCAAGTTGCGACATTGAATCCAGGCTTAAAAGGGCCGAAATAAGTTGTTGTTTAAACTGTTTTGAGACCTTGGTCGAGTTGTTTTAGACCTTAACCAAGTTGTATTATTCCTTGGTCGACTTGTATTAAACCTTGGTCGAGTTGTATCAAAGTTTGGTCAGGCTATCGTATTTGAATTGTTTTAATGAAGTCGACCTGTTGGGCTAGCCCAACTAATCATAGGGCTATCAGGTTTGGTGGATCAGATTGGTTCACATACTTGTGTAGTTGAGAAGCCATAAGTTGTACTATGCATATGACTATAAGCTAAACAATTAGAGGAAAAAGTGATAGGATGTGTCATTGATGGATGATTTTGCATGTCTAGAGGTTCAAACATAAAGCATTGAAAAATCACAAAGAATTTGTTGGGAAGGACCATGTGCATAGATAACATATCATACCTTGATGATGGATTTAGGGTGGAAGTTCTACACTTGAAAGAAAATATTGTAGGATGGTAGGAGGGCAACACACTCCGTTGATTAAATGGTGATGAGATGCAAAATTGAAGATTGTGCACCTACATATAACCTAGCTATCGTTAGTAATGATAACAGTTTCTAATTAATTAGTGAAATTAAAATACATCACCACTTTTGACGATTTTCGTTCAAACAAAGAAATTGTCATAACTCATGACGATTTTACCTTTTCAAAATTTTATAAAGAAGACGTGAGTATTCATGACGAATACCATTAAAAAGTCGTCAAGAGTGATTACATCTTACTATTTCTATAAATTTTAAGTCAACTATCTTTCTTTCTTCTTTTTTTTGTAAATTAAGTGATAAACTACCCTTTTTTTTTAATTTTCCTGCATTCATATATGTAACGTGAAAAGTTTATCGTTTTGTTAATTACATGTCTTTACAAACTAATAATATAAATGCATGTGCTGTGCTTTTCAGGAAATAAACAACGTGTCCAAATAAAGGAGAGGGAAGGACTTGAAGAACCACCATCTACTGAACAATGGAACACGTTTCGTTAATCTAGCATTGATTTGGTTTCGCTTTCATTATATATTTATATATTTTCATATTTCAAGTTTTAAGGGCAGTTCAAATCATGTCTACGCCTTCTCTTGCATCCGTTGTGGTTTTCTAACTGCTGCCAGTGCACTATGTTCTATTATACCAACTTATATTATACATATAATAAACAATATACCCTAAGTTTATCACTTTGACTTCGCATTATTTATAGTTTCTCTATATTTCGTATGAGAAATGCTAATGGATGCGACGTAGACTTCGTTAAAATTATCTACAAAAGGATTTATAGGGCTTCACATGCAAGAAAGACGAAGGTAGAAGAAAAATGATCTACCAGCCTCGTCTTCTTATCCTTATTTCCGTATTATAGTACAAAGGCTGCACATAATAAGTTAAAACTGTATTATATATATAATTCATTGCTTAATAATACACCATTCACCAGTGTAAAAAGTATAAAAAGATTTAGAATTATCTAATGCTATACACACTCGTTTTAATTGTAATAATGTAGATATGAAATAGTGAATGTAGAAGAATAATCCCTTTCAGGTTATAGCATAGCATATTTATACGGTTTTTGGTAGGCAGAAGGCGAAAATTAAGCCAACTTGTTAATAATGGTTTAAATGCCTTTAAATGAGGTAGGTAGGTAACTTTGTAAAACAATAATTCCTGGTTTAGGGAGTTTAGAGTACAAGCTTTGCTTCACGTGTCACCACCTTTTTTTACTACATTATTTTTTAATACAAGTAATTAAGTCAGAAACAAATTTGTATATGCACAGAAAGTAAATACGTAACTATGTACAATCTTTACTTTCTTTTGTTTTTCTCAATATCATCTCCAACAATTAGTCTCGTCAAAATGGTTTGAAATTCGTGAGGCAATCCGATTCACTACGGATTTGAGGCAGGTTGGATTGGAAAAAAATGTGAAAATTTTGATGCGTACCAATTTTGACCCGGCTTGCTAAGAATTCGGCTTACCTGGGTTGAACTCGTGGTGAGTTGGATTGGCTCACCAATCCACCTACTTTTTTTATTAAAATCAAATTATTTAAATTAATTATTCAAATCTTATTTTTTTATTGAAATGAAATTAATTAAATTAATTATTCAAAACACACAACATTTACTTCGCAGTAGAGCTTTTCGTGCTGTGTTGTGTTGTTATCTATCCAAAAGTTCTCATCTGCTATATATTTTTGTTAATGGCTATATATAGTTTCTTAGTCAAACGATTGTGTATGTCTCATTAAATTAAATTGGCAAAATTTTATGCTTGATAGCTTAGAATATATAACAATAGAGTTCTTTTGTTTCATTTTCTTTTCTATCAATTGGTCCAATTATTGTTGTTTCAATTTGATTAATCAAAGTAACATGTTATAAGAATATCGGAAGAAGAGGGTGAAAAAAAAGTTAAGTCAGCCAATGAGCCAACCTGTTTAACCCACCAATCCGTGGTGGATTGGGTCAGGTTCAAATTTTTTCGGCTTGCTAATAAATAAGTCGGATTGGATTGACTCACTAACTGACCGACCCGTGGTGGATCGGACCGACACTAGTGCAATAAAAGGAAATGGCACCGGTTGCTTTTATTTATAGGCACCGGTTCTACAACCGAGGTATATCTGGACGAGGTAAAAAGGAGTACGTTTTATGCCTCGGTTATAAACTGAGTTAACAAAAATAGGATTATGTCCTAGGTTTTAGGTAACCGAGGCAGAAGAGTGATTTCCAAAGGCACAAAGATACCACTCAAATACCACCCAAAGCTACAATTATACCACTCAAAGCTGCAATAATACCAATGCAAGCATGCTTCCAGTCATCGTGTATGCAAGTGAAACAGAAGCAACAATTTTCTTCTACCACCACAACAACATTACAAATTCAACCCACTGCCACACCGACAAGCTTCATCACATTCTCCTCCAACAAAAGCCCCAAAATCTAAAACAATTATCCAACTTTCTTAAAGCCCCAGAAGCAGGTACTAAAATAAAATCTTAATTGAATAATTTCTTAAAGAAAAACAAAAAAACCTAACCCTAAGAATTCGCAAGTCCGCCGGACAACGAAGCCAGCAAATTCAAATGTCCTGGAAGGTGATTCCCCACCGTAGCTGCCGACGCTTCTCCAATGGCCTACCAATTCTCACAACCCAATGCAAATGGAAAATCACGTGCACAAATTCTTCGCCTTCTTCTTCTCCATTCACCTTCTCGGTTACTTCATCATCTTCCGAAAATGGAGCTCCAAGATCTGACCCGAAGCTTCCAACTGCCTCATCTCCCTCTTCCACGGCATCTCGGCAACGATCCTCGCAGTCGTCGTCGTCCCCTCGGCTGAAAACCGCAACCTTGCCACCGCAAACACCAACTTCTAGAACCTCGTGCTAGACTGCAGAGCCGCCCACTTCGCTGCCAACCTCGTACATCTCGACACGTTCTTCACCGGCGGCGAAGACCTCACGTTCGCCTTCCACCACCTCGCCACGCTCTTCGTCATCCTCACGTGCCACCTCGTGACGGTCGATGGGGTGGTGGCAATGCTCACACTCTTGGATTAAGGGGTAGAATCAGAGAGAGGAAAAGTTCTGCACGAAATGGGCAAGGAAGAAGAAAACTAAAGGTTAAATCTTTTAGCCCCTAAAGCGAGACTACCTCGGTTAGTAGTTAAACTGAGGCACAAACATGTTTTTAAACCGCTTCTGGGTGAACCGAAGCAGTAGGTCAGGTTCGAAAAGCTGAAAAGGCTGTTGTGCAGAGGGGTAGGTGGAATTGCAGGTTTTTAGGCACCAGTTGTATGCTTTAACCGAGGTAATAAAGCTTATATGCTTCGGTTCTCTTTTTAACCGAGGTGTATAAGTTAAATTTAACTACAAAAATGTCACCGTGTTTTGATAGACTTCGGTTTTACCTAAATCGAAGTATATTATGCGAGTTTAAATAGCATTTTTTTACTAGTACGAGTTATCCGTTTTAATAGCTCTACCAAAAATAATACCAAAAATAATAGTAATATTTAAGGTATAATTGGATTTCTTTTTGTTAAAATTATAGTGCATACCAAACTGGCTAAGATAATTGTTTGTGTATTTTAAAGTAATTAAATGATGACATGTATATTAATTAAATAATGAATTTATTTTTCTTACAGTATAATGTTTACAAAAGTGCCATTAATGTAGCTGATACTTTTTTATGACATTTAAAATATATCTTCTACATTAGATTTAGAATCGATACAAGTACAATTGTTACGAGAAGTTATTATTTTTTAAGACGATGTGATAAAAAATTCATCATCTATGTGTTGTTTTAAAAATTTATCATAAAATAATTATCACAAAATGTCATTTACATGTTTTATACCCTATCTTTAATAACGGTTAAAATTATATCTCATAAAAAGTAGTATTTTTTATGATAAGTGTAGGTGTAGTTTTAACAATCACAATGTATTTTAAAGGTAGGAATAGTTATGCTAACTAAATATTACAAGAGTGGTAGACTAGTTTTTGATTATCCACCTCTTCTCATACCAGTTTTTCAAACTTCAATGGTTGAATTAAATAAAGAAGTTGAATTTTTCCTTCACTATCGGTAAATATGAGGATGAAGTTTGGAGTGATGTTGAGTCCATGTAAGAAACCTACATACTTTTGGGGAGACATTAGGAATATGAGAAAATGATTTTACATGAACACCTTAAAAATAAAATTGCTCTTCACTTCAAGGGTCACAAAGTCATACTCAAACTTATAAAAGAAGTGAATGGAGACCAACTAAAAAAAAAGCATGATGAAAATAAAAGGAAAAATTTAATTTAAAAATTAAAAATAAAATAATTGTGTTATAAAATTGTTTCGGTTGAATTAGTCTGAGGGTCGATCGTCCTTCCTTGTTCTGCTCTCTTTTAATCTTTAATTCTCTCTAGGAACGCAATCCACTTCGATGGGTTGTTGACCTGCAGAAGACACTCTGACGCTCAAGTCAGATATGTTTCATAAAAAGGTCTCTATTTTATTAGGATAGATCAAGATGTCTTTACCTGAACATCGATCGTATGTTTATAGGGATTGTGACAGCCAAGTCCATTGATTAACAATTAGTGCGGTATATTTTTAGGTAATCAAACCCAATAAATAATAATCAATACCATATATTTGTAAAGTGTAAGGCAATCTGGCCCATTAAATACCTGATAATTGTTCATGAATGACCATTAACTCCAATCGGTGTATTTCATATAGTACATAAGCCCCCCAAGCCCAAGCAAGCTCTTTTACTTGAAAGAGGTGCGCAAGGATTATTATGAGCTTTAAAAGAAGTCGCTCACCTTGTATTTAGGGAGTCTATCTTCGATGCTATAAGTCTTCCTTGCTCTCTATACCGAGCAGCAAACTCTAAGAGTTCTCTTTGGATTTGTTCCCTACACTGGACAGAAAATGCTAAAAGTTCTCTTAATTAAAATAAATTAAACGCTTCAATATTTTCATTGCAAAAGACTTTCACTCCAAAAATATGCTTTTAAATAAAATTAAGTAAATGCTTCAATATTTTATAATGAAAAGGCATTAGAACCTGACAAAGATGAACCTGTTGACTAGTCGACTGATAGTTCTTTTTCAAACTTCCTACGTTGAGTGGGGATTTTTGTAGCCTTTTTTCGAACTTCCCCCCGAGCGACTTGAGGCAGGAGTTATTATTCTAACTTCCTGTGTTGAGTGGAGATTTCTGAAGCCATTTTTCTGACTTCCCTCGAGCGGCTTGAGGCAGGAGTCCTTTTTCTTACTTCCTGCATTGAGCGGAGATTTCTGAAACCATTTTTCTGACTTCCCCCAGAGTGACTTGAGGCAGGAGTCGTCTTTCTGATTTACTGCGTTGAGCGGGGATTTCTGAAGCCATTTTTCTTACTTCCTCCCAAGCGGCTTGAGGTAGGAGTCATTTTTTTGACTTTTTACATTGAGTGGGGATTTCTGAAGGCATTTTTTTGACTTCCCCCTAAGCGGCTTGAGGTAGGAGTCATTTTTCTGACTTCCTGCGTTGAGCGGGGATTTCTAAAGCCATTTTTCTGATTTCCCCCGAGCACCTTGAAGCAGGAGTAATTTTTCTGACTTCTTACGTTGATTAGGGATTTCTGAAGCCATTTTTCTGACTTCCCCCCAAGCAGCTTAAGGCAGGAGTCATTTTTCTGACTTCCTACGTTGAGCGGGGATTTCTGAACTCATTTTTCTGACTTCCCCCCGAATGGCTTGAGGTAGGAGTTATTTTTCTGACTTCATGCGTTGAGCGGGGACTTCTGAAGCCCTTTTTCTTACTTCCCCGCGACCGGCTTGAGCCAAAAGTCATTTTTTTTGACTTTCTACGTTGAGCGGAGATTTCTGAAGCCATTTTTCTGACTTTCCCCCGACCGGCATGAGGCAGGAGTCATTTTTCTGACTTCCTGCGTTGAGAAGGAATTTCTGAAGCCATTTTTCTGACTTCCCCTAAGCGACTTGAGAAATCCCCGCTCAATGTAAAAAAGTCAGAAAAATGGCTTCAGAAACTCCTTCTTAAAATATTGTAGAGGATTGAATCTTCCTGTGCATAATATTTTTATGAACACACCTTTTAAGAACACCATCCAGGTTGGTCAAGCATCTTTGGAAACAATCTCCAAACACTGAAAAATCATCCATGAAGACTTCTATGCTTTTCTCCATAAACTCCGCAAAGATTGCTTGCATACACCTTTGAAACGTAGTAGGGACATTACATAATCCAAATGGCATTTTTCTATAGGCAAATATACCAAAAGGACATGTAAAGGCTGTGTTTTCTTGATCTTCAAGATCCACCACAATTTGATTATATCCAGAATAGCCATCAAGGAAACAATAGTATGCATGTCCAGCCAATCTCTCTAGCATCTGGTCGATAAAAAGTAAAGGAAAATGATCCTTTCTGGTAGCTGTATTTAATTTTCTGTAGTTAATACACATCCGCCACCCAGTAACTATTCATGTAGGGATCAATTCATTTTTCTCATTATGAATTACCGTCATTCCCCCTTTCTTTGGAACCACTTGGACTGGACTCACCCATTTACTATTAGATATTGGATAAATAATTCCTGCTTCTATTATGTGGGGCTTATACCTTTAATATCTGCAATTGACCAGCCTATAACACCTTTATTTGCTTTTAAGACTTCCACCAACTTCTTTTCTTCTTCCAGAGATAATGAAGTACTAATAATAACTCGCTTTCCTCCATTATCTTCTAGAAATACATATTTTAAATGTGGTGGTAACTCTTTGAATTCAAGCTTTCTTTCTTTCACTTTCTCTTTGGGGTCAATTCTTTCAAAACTAGCCTGTTCTGTTGACATTTCCTTTTTTGCCTCCAAGTCACACCCACATTCTTCAATCATTTTATTCTCCTCTTCATGTAAATCTTCGCATTCATTAATGAGAGTTGATAACAGTAGAAAAACAGTTATTTTCATATGTCAATTTAGACCAAATTACACCCTTTAAGACTTAAAACGAGCTTAGAATCAAGTAAAACTCAATAAATGAGTCAGTTGAGAGTCAAAAGCTGTTTTTAGCGATATTATGCTTGTTTTGCATTGTTTTGTAGTGATTTTGATTAAAGTGAAGATTGGGATTGAAGATGAAGGTCTGACTCAAGATTAAGGAAGAAAATTGAAGAAAAGAAGAGTCAAGAAACCGCCCGACGGCAAAATTCAACGCTGGATGGTCCAAGGCGAGGAGAAGGCACCTGACGTTATAACAACAAGTTGTAGAGGATTGAATCTTCCTGTGCAAAATATTTTCTCACAAAAAGCATGCGTTAAAGAAAAATATTTTATAATTTATTTTTATAACGAGATGACATTAAATCCTGATAAGGTTGAACGATGGTATGAACCTTTTCCTGTGCAGGATATTTTTACTCACAAAAATATGAGTTAAATAAAATATTCAACATTTTATTTTTACAATGGGATGACATTAGAACCTGATAAGGTTGAATGTTGGTCTGAACCTTCCTTCCTGCACATGATTTTTTACTCACAAAAATATGAGTTAAATAAAATATTCAATATTTTATTTTATAATGAGATGGCATTAGAACTTGATATGGTTGAAAATTGTTCTAAACCTTCCTGTAGAGGATATTTTTACTTACAAAAATATGAGTTAAATAAAATATTTATTTTTATAATGAGATAATGTTAGAACTTGATAAGGTTGAACGTTGGTATTGCACATGATATTTTTACTCACAAAAAATATGAGTTAAATAAAATATTTATTTTTATAATAAGATAACGTTATAACGTGATAAGGTTGAACTTTGGTCTGAACCTTCCTGTACGTAATATTTTTACTCATACAAATATGAGTTAAATAAATATTTATTTTTATAATTAGATAACATTAGAACCTAATAAGGTTGAACATTGGTCTGAACCTTTTCTTGTATAGGATATTTTTACTCACAAAAACATGCATTAAATAAAATATTCAACATTTTATTTTTACTATAAGATGAAATTAGAACCTAATAAGGTTGAACGTTGGTTTGAACCTTCCTGTACATAATATTTTTACTCACAAAAATATGAGTTGAACAAATATATTATAATTTATAAATTATAATGAAAAGTGAAACCTGTCAAGGTTGAACGTAGGATTGAACCTTTAATGTGAAGGATATTTTTACTCACAATAATATGAATTAAACAAAATAAAGTACATGCTTCGATATATTATCATTTATAAATTATAATAAAAAGTGGAACTTGATAAGGTTGAACGTTTGATGGGTACATATTTATGTCCACATTTATGCTTTAAAATTAAAATTTTTGATAGAATATTTGTGCTTAAATGATTGATTTGTAGAGGATTTATAATTATTGGATTTAGTGTGTTTGGAAATAAAAAGGGCTTAAAAAGTGATTTTAATTGCATAAATTATGCTTGGATGTTCTAATATTTATTTGTGCAACTGAAGTTAGAGTTTTATTGGTTCAAATTGCAATTTAAAGCCCAAAATCAGATTTTATTTGATAAATAATGTAGAGATGGGCCAAACAGTCAGTTTTTACCCTTGCACCTCCAGATTTCCCTACATGCACCCCTCTCTTCTAAACCAGGCCAATACTGAAGCCCAACAGTAACCCTTTTCTCCTACACCTCCTAAATTTTCCTACCCATACCCCTCCTATCACTAACTAAGTCAGATTGCCTAAGATGGTGCCACATGGCAGTCCACAAATAATAGATCCAACCATCCAGATGATGCCACATCACTAATCCCTGCACTCACCAAATGAACCACTCAAAAGTTGCCACATCAGCCCCCATGCCACATCATCATCTTCAACCCTTTTCCAGAAACCCTAATTTCCAAACAGAAACCCTAGCCGTCGCAGGGGCCGCCGCTGCTACCACCTTGCCGCCGACCACCCATCGCGTCGATGTCCTCTCCAACATCGCGCAACCATTTTCACAGCTAGTAGCACCATCTTCTTCCTCCACCGCCGCAGGAACGACCATCACAGCGCCTCCTCCATGGCCACCACGCTTCGACCACCATCTTCTTCTTCGCAAAGCTCCGTCCACCATCTTCTTTCTCGCGAGCAAGCCGCCGTGAAGACATCACCATCAACATGCCCCTGCAAACAGATCTCAGACTCGAACCATCTTCCTCGCTTAACCAAGAATTGCGACAGAAGCCTTGCGATGTTCAAACCTCCATTGCCGCCATCATCACCGTCACAGGAACGACACAATCTTCTCCTTCGAACCTGTACTCAGAAAAACCAACCCAAAACCCCAAATCACCCAGATCAACCCCAACACAGAAATCGCTATCATCCACACCTTGCCGTCATCACTCAACAAGTTCGTCTTCGCATCATCCCGTTCACAACCGTCAACGCTGCGACACCTTCATCCTCCGCCATCATGAAGCTTCTTCTTCGCATTTCGCACCTGCAATCAAACCAGAATCACAGCAGCCGTCAAGTGCTCGTTGAATTGCTTCCAGAGAACGAAACGCCTCTTCCATTCTCGCGGC
>NC_028351.1:25375355-25376497 GCF_000741045.1 Vigna radiata var. radiata | reverse complement strand
AGAAAGGTCTTGCATTTGATTGAGAATGTACTTTGATTAACTGCATGATCGCCCTCAAATTAATTCAGAATGTACTTTAATTAATTTGAAACTTAAACAATAATCAATTGAACAATGATCTGTGAATAACCGACGATGAATCTATTTTGGAAAAGCAGTGGAATTAGCCTGTTTCTTCATAATTGTTTTTAAGTTTTCTATTTGTTTTACAACAACCTTTAAACATCCTCACTTTTGTTCTTAAGCATTACATAACATTCATAAGTTTCAGATATTCGAAAGAAATTCCGTGTTCGTTGGGAGACGACTTAAGATTACTTTAGCCCTATCTATTTTCTTGAATACTACTAGGCAATACTGAAGTTGCCTTCAAAAGTAGTATTAATTTGATAGCTTCAACGACAGCTTATCAACGTTGCTCTCAACTTTCCTGGACAAAATATTTTTACTCACAACAATATCCATTAAATAAAATATTCAATATTTTACTTTTATAATGAGATGACATTAGAACTTGATAAGGTTTAACGTTCTTCCTATACAGTATGTTTTTACTCACCAAAATATGCGCATTAAATAAAATATTTAATATTTTATTTTATAAGGAGATAACATTAGAACCTGATAAGATGGAACGTATGTGTGAACCTTCCTGTGCGAGATATTATTACTCACAAAAATATGAGTTGAAAAAATATATTATAATTTATAAATTATAATTGGAACCTGTCAAGGTGGAACGTAGGACTGAAGGATATTATTACTCACAAAAGTATGAGTTAAACAAAATAAAGTACATGCTTCAATATATTATAAATTATAATAAAAATGGAACCTGATAAGGTTGAACGTAAGTCTGAACCTTCCTCGAAGTTCTCAAAACAAAAGTCATGTATTTAGAAATTATTATAAATTTTTTTGCTCTTGTTGCAAAACCTGGTATTGATCCGAAGTAGTGATGTTGAGACCGAGGGCGCGTCTGGTTCCTTGTGGTTTCATGGAAATGTCGCTCGGCCCCACGGTGGGCGCAAAAATGTTTTGTTAGCAAAATGGTGAAGATGAAGTTTTGATGATGCCCAAATCAAGTCAAGATTTATCAAGATTCATGAAGATCCTTTGAAGACTTATTTTTGTTATGAAAA
>NC_028351.1:25346102-25375095 GCF_000741045.1 Vigna radiata var. radiata | reverse complement strand
GATTTGAAAAACTAGCCGTTGTACTTATTTTAATCGATTAACACTAATATTAATCGATTAAATGCGTTAAATGGCCAGTTTCGTAGAATGGAAGAGTTTTTGCTTGAGTCTATTTATAGGCTCTCTTTATCCATCAAAAGAAACTCTTCCCTTGCGCTAAAACACTCAGAACTCTTTGAGAACTGTGTGCTCTTGCTCAGCTAAGGAAACACTTGTCTGTGGTGCTGGTACATTGCAACTACGGTGACGGAGGAATAGTTGGTTCATCCTTGGTGCGTCTGAGGAGGTGTTTGGAAGAGGATCATCCTTCGTGAAGTATTCGGAGGAGGTGTTTCATCCTTCGTGAAGTATTCGAAGGAGGTGGTCATCCTTTGTGAAGATTCAAAGGAGGTGTAAGTTCATCTCTTGTGGTTTCAAGAGAGGTGGTATTTCTAAACTCTTACAAATTGTTTTTCTCTGTGATTAATATTTGTAATTGTTTTGTGATAGTGAAAAATGTTTATCTTGTTTGAGATAAGCGACTGGACGTAGGATCCGTTTGATCCGAACCAGGATAAAATTATCTGTGCAAATTTCTCTCAACCTTACTCTTTTATTTATATCTATTATTTGCGTAGTAAGTTTAATTGAGTAGAAATTAAAAGGCACGCGTTTGTTTTAAAAACCCTCTTGGTTTGTTATTCCACGCTAATAATTCCGCTGCAGTCGATTCTAACATGTTTAGATTGAATTGGTCTGAGGGTCAGTTGTCCTTCCTTGCTCTGCTCTCTTTTGATCTTCAATTCTCTCTCGGAACGCAATCCACTCCGATGGGTTGTTGACCTGCAGAAGACACTCTTACGCTCAAGTCAGATATGTTTCACAAATAGGTCTCTATTTCATTAGGATAGATCAAGATGTCTTTACCCGAACATTGATTGTATGTTTATTGGGCTTGTGACAGCTAAGTCCATTGATTAACCATTAGTGCAGTATATTTTTAGGCAATCAAACCCAATAAATAATAATCAATACCATATATTTGTAAAGGCATTGCTCCATCCACCTCCACCAATGTTTCCTCCACCTCCCCAAATTTTTCCAATTTTTTTTTAATTACAAAAGTACCCATTTCTTGCGCAGCCGCAGCCCCACTTTCACTTTTTCTATGTCTGTTTGTTCTCACCCTCCAACTCTCACTTTCATATTTGTTTCTTCCCATCTCATGGCGACGGTACGGCAGTACGGCGGTGCGGTGGTCATTTGGCGATCGTGCGGCGGTGTGTGCGGTGGTCATTTGTTGGTGGTGTTTCGTTTCTGTGTCTACTGTGCATCCACTCATGTTCTAATTGGTGAGTGAAGAGAAAGACAACTAAGCTCGTTCCATCCACCTAAAAGCTAATAGAACCTCCGAGTCTGACTCGAAAGGGGTGGTTACCTTGACCGTATGCTTGCAAGGTTTTCACGCATACAAAGCCCACAAGCCTCTGTGGGTCTCCGAAAAGTGCCACCTTTCATCACAAAAGTTAAACCAGGTGGTTGTAGTAAATTGCAAAGTAGGCGCAATTATATGAGCTTATATATTGTTAATTGTCACCCTATAGGTGGTGATGATATACTGGTAGTAATATCTGGTTTTGCAAGGAATATGCAGACATGAAGAGGAAGGATTTAGGAATAGGAGAAAGTGGGGGAGTGGGTAGTTTATGATGATAATATGAAATTGGAATCCCTACGTTTATGAAAAGGAAAAATGGAATTGTGAATTTTGTTGAGAATGAAAATGGCATTGTAATGGTTATGTAATTCAGCTTTTTTTGGTGGCATTAACTAGTTGGTATTAAGTGTCCTTTAAAACATAAAGCTAGTATTTGATACCTGGAAAATGAGAAAGAAAGATTGATAGATTTTTGAATTCTCCGTCAGTTGACATGCATGGATATTGATATTTAAAGTGGATGGTAATAAATGTTTGTGCTGATTAGTCAAATCCACTCATCAATGCTTTACAGAATTAGTTTGGAAAAAGCAAAAAAAGTAAAAACACATTGGCAGGAAAACATTCAATATTTTCAAACAGAATAATGATTTTCTTAAACGGATTTCAACTTTCGTGAACGGATGTTGACGTTCGTTTGTCCTTCATCGGATGTTGATATCCGTTTAAATATTATTAAAGAGTAAAAAAGAGATGGGGAGATGGAGGAAGCATTGGTGGATGTGGAGGGAGCAACACCCTATTTGTAAAGTGCAAGACAATCTGACTCATTAATACCTAATAATTGTCCATTAATTACCATTAACTTCGATGGTATATTTTATATAGTACAAAAATAATGATAAATTTTTTTATTGTGTTAAGTTAAATATTTATCAATTAGTGAGGAATTATAGCTAATAGTGAGAGTGTATATCTTTCTACTTAAAACCATAATAGCTCAAACACCAAAATTGAATTGCTCTGCTTGACCTACGATATAGAATAATTGGTGTACCTTGCAATAATATTCCCTTCATCAATTGAATTGTTAGGAATCAAACTTTTGGATTATAACTTAGCTTAACTACATGATCTGTGTAACAAGATAATTGCCGTAACCTTTTTTTATCAACAATATTTCTACCAGAAATCAAACTCTTGATACTAATTTTGATAGTAATTTTTAGATTGAAACTATTGGGTCAAAAGTTAGTCAACAGTCAAAGTGTAACTCCTTGTAAAAGTGTAACAACCTAAGTTCACAATTCAAATATCTACCTTATCGGACAATTGATGCACTATATAATAATTTTCTCCTCAACAATTGTCCCACTTAGAAGTCATAAATTGTGACTTAGCTCTCTTAGTCTATGTTATATGGGATAATTGATGCAACCAATAACCTTTCGTACCTATATATTTAAAATATTAACTATGAAAGAATTAGGAAAACATTGAGTATCTAGCAAAAGGATTCAAGGAACTAAATCTTTTTAAATACCAAATCATTTAAGGAGATAAAAAGATATATTAGATGATTAAAAATACAAAAACATAATATTTTGCTTATGAATTTTAAATTATAATAAGGATTATTTACATTTAATAATGAATATGTGCATAGTTGTAGAAGGGATCCTGGTGAATATAAAAAAACAAAGAAAAAGTTATCATCAATATCTATTGGGACAAAACATTAAATAATTGTTTTAAAATATTGATATGCAAAACCAGTTGTTTTAACTCGAGGAGTTGATTACTCATAATTATGCAATATTCCATCATCCAGATAATTACTCATAATTAATTAAACATTTTGTTTATATTTTTAAAATATTGATCACACTTTAAAAGTAATTAAATTAAAATATTAATTTATGCAAAGCTAGTGCATATATTATTATTTTAAAAATTACGTTAGTTATTATTATTATCATCATTATTATTTAAAATAAGTGTAACATCCCAAAAAATTTTACAATTAAACAGAAAAACCTTTACATGAATAAGAGAAAACTGACACCAAACTTTCTATTTTATGTTTTAGCTCCACTATTTCCTAACACCTACTCACCACTATAAGCTCACAAAGGTGATAATTCTAAAAAGGAGAAAACAAACACACAAACAAACAACACAAAAACAGGATAAGCTTGTTAGGAAAACAGGTAGGCTTCTTTACACCGGGGGGGGGGGGGGTTGAATTTGTGTTGTTTCAAAAACCAAATCTTTTCGCAATCTGGAAACAAAAGTATAAAGCTTTTTGGTCTTTTCTAGAAATGCAAGTAATGAAAATTTCAATGCAGCCGAAAAATGCAGTTGACTGCTAAACAAATATAGTCGACTGAATTTAAAGAGTGCAGGGATAGAGAAAATCAAACACTGGTTTTTATACTACTTCGACCAACAATGCCTACATCCAGTGTCCTTCCAACCCAGGAAGCAAATGCACTATAATGGTTGCGATTTTTACAACAAGGAATTTATAGAAGCCTCACGCAAAAATATAAATCTCCTCTCTAACCCAAAACTAAAATGTAGTTACAGAACAAAACTAGACCTGCAGCAAGAATCCCCTCTTCTGCAATCTGAACCAACGTCGAATAATCCTCAACGTGTAACCAACACTTTTCACAGGATGCCAAGCCTACAATCAACACGACAGTCTTTACAAAATGTCAAGCCTTCAATCAACACAACATTTTTCATGATGTCAAGCCTACAATCAACATAGCAGTCTTCACGAGATGTCAAGCCTTCAACGATCAATCAAGAAGCACCTTCTTCGTGCAGATATTGATCACACAATCAGCGCATAAGCCTTCTCCCTTTGAATCTCTCTCAAGATAGATCACCACCGTCTTCTTGGAGAATTCTTCGAGCTGTTAACACAGAGAATTCAATATGAAACAAGAAATGAAAATGTCAGTGCGTCAAAAGTCTCTTGAACAAATCGCGTTCAGTCTATTTATAGTTTTCTGTCAGTCAAATTGTTTCTCAGTCAAATAGTCTACTAATCCAGTCGACTGTATTAAAACAGTTATAACAGACAGTCAACACATAGGCTCTCAGTCAGCAAAAATCAACACACAGTTATTACAGTTGACCAGGTCATCAATGCTTAACTATCTTTTAAAAATATAATCGTTGGAGCGCGTAAGCATAACAGAATTCCAAAACAGATCAAAGATACAGTCGAATGTACACATAACAAAGTCGACTGACATATGAAAAAAAACTTTAAAATTCTTTTCAATCCAAAATGTCACAAAGCACTGATGTTCAAAATCTGTACAAAGGTTTTAGAATAGTCGAATCCATTACAGGTGTTCGACTGTACTAGAACTTTGTCACACAATTATAAGTTCATAAAGGTGCTTGTGATTTTTCACTTCCAGAATATATTGTTATCAAAGACATTTTGTTACACATTGTCATACGAGCATGTTCCACAGATATATGACACAATTAACATAGGAACATACAACACAATACATCAAAACATGTTCAACAGATATAACAACAAGTTCAGAACAAGAACATGTAAAACAACAACAAGTGTACTGTTATTAAGCATTGTGTTGTCATCATAAAAAACCAGATTGATATAGATTTTGTGTTGTCAACAATCTCAAAAAAGCTAGTATCAATAGAAACAAACACAGGATATTAGAGTTCATCATACATAAAGTTCATACCAAATTAAACAAAAATGCTAGGCATGCCATGAACCTAGACCTGACCATTCGGATAAGGTATGAATGTTGAGCTATGGTGGTTCATGTATTTGTAGTGGCTTCTACTGTTCTACAAAGTCACTGCCAATGGGTTTCATCCTACTAGACTCACAAGGTTAGTTTGTACCGCATCTTAGGTCATACTAGAAGCACCTAGACTAAACCTCCTACTACTCTCACTACATGTATGCCTCATCTCTAATTGAGAATGAATGATCATTAAAGTATCGGGTTAACCCGAAGATTGAGTTCCCTAAATTCATACCAACAACACTTTAATACAACCATTAAGAATTCTCCTTAGAACTCTTACAAATCAATCATCCATCCAATCATATGTTCCAAACCATACCACAGATCATAAAACCATCATACCATTAAAACTATGCACATAAGAGCAAAGAATTTAAAACATCCAATATGACTCAAACCCATTCGCCCAGCACCAGAAACTAGGTTCCCAACGAGCATAGGCTCGCCCAACGAGTAACATTTACTCGCCCAAGAGAGCCAAAACAGTGAACTCTACAAGCCTAGCGAGCTGGCTCGCCTAGCCACTAAAACCCACTGTTAGGACCCTCAAATACTCTCATGGCTTGCCCATCCACTATGCATAATTCTACAAAACATTATTTATGCAGAATTTGCACCTTCTCAACCTAACTTAACCTATCTTAGACATTCCTACCAACTTCTAGCACTTCCATATGGTTCTCGAAGCCACACTTGACCTATTAGAGAGTATGTATCCCAACTTTAACCATGTTGAAATTCATTTTACAATGAAAATCTAACACATGACAACTAAAACTCTATTTCATAGACCTTAAATCATTTCTACCTTATTCTAATGCATATCTTAGCAACTTAGGAGTCTAAACAAGTCACAAATGACTCAGAGACAGTCCCCAAACACTCCATTTTGTCTCAAACCTTTCAAATCAAAATCTCACTCTCCAAAACCCCTAAATTGAGGTTAAAATCTTCCTAAACCACCCTATTGACTCGTACTCATTTCCATTTAAGATTTTTAGCAACTCAAGCTACCAACAAGTCTCAATTGTCCCTACAACATGTCCTAAGTTACAGTTTATCTACTTAAACCCTTACTTCTAAAATTAACCTATTAAAACCTCTATTTTAGCCCAAAAATGACATATAACTTAGCCTAATTCCTTTCTCTTCAACAATACCATAGATATTACATCCCCGACTTCACAATCACAACATTAATGACAATATTCAAGTCCAAACAGAAACATCAAAGTCCATAAACAATCATTCAACCAATAAAATGCATCTAAACACACTTAATACTGAAAACCATCATTCCAGGTATAATAATCAACATACATTAATTCCACGTACCATTAACTATCAGTTCATGCTTCATAATACAAATTAAAGACAAAAAAATTAGTTTCCCTTACCTTTTAGAAGACCAATTGCTCTAAAGAATCATGATCTGCTCACATAGCTTAAGGAACTCTATTTGTTCCTACAGAAAACAGAAACATGATCAGGGTATACTGTTGGTATCATTGATCAATAGAGAGTCAGACTCAGACATTACATGCAAAATGAGCGGGGCCCACATGCAACAGAAGAAGGAAAGGACCAAAGAAAAGGGTCTAAACTTAACTTACTCATATGAGAAACTTATTGGTCTCAATTGAAGAGGTTGTTGCCAAAATCACTCCTACCGTCTTAGTTCCTCAATCAATTGAGCATAGAAGAATAACTCCCAAAAAGAAGTTAGAAAACTCCAGAAAAATGGTTTCTAGAAAGATTATGTGTTTTAAAATAACGAAATTCGTTTGTAACAAATCCATTCATATTAAAACTTTTTAATATTAAAATAATTGAGTCTTACTATTTTTAATTTATTACTACTTCTAAAATATTATTTTTTTCTTCATTATATATATATATATATATATATATATATATATATATATATATATATATATATATAAAAGAAAAGTATTATATTGTTTGTATATTTAAATTAGCAAGAACTGACTCGTGTTCTCTTTTTATCTTCAAATGCAATGCAGCATTTCTTATTTATAAAACATTTACATTGATAAAATTTATATTTTTATTAGTTTATTAAATATAAATATTTTCAAATTTTCATTATTTATCCTAAGCAAACACTAATTAAAGAAAAAAAAATCTTAGAATTACTTATATTGTCTGAATATGCATCCTTAGGACTTACGATTATATTTTATTCTTTAAATTTGAAGAAGATAAGAAAAAAAATTATTATATTATACACATTTTAAAACAAATCAAGGTCAATAACTTTCTATTATGATTGTTATTATTAATAGTATTAGAAAAAATATGAGGATATAAAATTATAACACTTTATCTAAAATTAAGAAGGTTAAAAAAGATAATTATATTATGTTCTTGTCGTGACCGTAGGTTGCTTGACCTCGTATGCTGTTAGGATGTAATAATTACAATAATTTGTATAGTTATGTTAACAAAATATAAACAGTAAAATGGTAGTAGTAAAAAAGAATGTAGTCATACCTAAATTAATGAATTGTTTTTTGAGGTCATAATTTTTGAATTTGCTGTTGAAGTTGGAGGCTAGATGACGTATGCAATAAACAGAGTTCAAACCATCTTCTTCCCAACCAACTTCTTTTGATCTTAAGGCGGACAAGATACCTTTTCCTTTGTCAGTGATGATGCAAATATTTTGTTGAGGGCAAACATGTTCTCGAAGTAGTTGAAAGAACCATATCATGGCCTCCTTTGTCTCACCTTCTACAATGGCAAATGCCACTGGAAAAAGATTTCTATTGCCATCCTGACCCATGGCAATAAGCAAAGTTCCATGATATATTTGCCTCTCAGAAATGTTCCATCAACTTAGAGAATGGGTTTACAATATTTGAATCCTTGTATGCAAGGACCGAAAGACCAAAAACCTCTTTCCATAATGTAGCAATTATTGTTAGTTTCTCCATCAATCTCCACTGGAGAACCGATGCATTGTAAAATTGTCCCAAGGTTTGCATCCTTCACTGCATGCAACCACCACGACAGATGGTTATAAGACTCTTCCCAATCACCAAACTCCATAGCAAAAGCCTTTTGTTTTGCGATCCAAGCTTTTCTGTATGACATGGAATATCCGAATCGAGCTTTAATATTTGTAATCAAACTCTTGATGGGAATGGAGGGGTTTGTGCAGACATAATTTGATACAATTGCGGCAATGTGTGTACTATCAAGATTTGTATGATCTTGAGATAGTATTTTTGAGAAACACGTATGTTGCCCCTTGATATTTTTACTTTCCCAATATTTACGGACTTTGCTATAGCCTGCCCTCAAGCGCCATTCACAGCCTTCGTGGCATTTCAGACATCGAATAACATAAATGTTAGGCTTGGATTCAACAACGCTGTATTTATAACCGTTGGTGATGTGATATTGTTTGATTGCAGCAACAGTTTCCTCCTTTGTTTAAAATTGCATATGCTCATGCAGTTCTGGAATGACATGCTGAGATGATTGTGTCATTTGATCAGCGTCATTGTGTTCATCGCGAAGTAAGTTATTCAATTCATCATCTATGCTGAAATCATCAACATTATCCAATATCAAAGGTTCTTCATCAATGATTTGTGATGATGAAGATGCTCCAAAGTTGGAGGATACCATTAGGAAATAGTGTGTAAGGAGAAATACAACAATTGATATGGCTTGAGTGTTGTATGTTGCTTTGAAGATGAAATGCCATATTTAATGAAATACGATTTGTGAAGTTCAAGGTGTAACTGTTGCCAGCATCAGCTAAGTATATCTTTGCATGCATGGTTGCAGGCGTGCTTATTAAATTTGGCAGTTACCTTTTATTTCTAGATCCAGTTTCATTTGACAAAGTTTGACTTGGAAAAATAAATTATTTATGTTTTAGAAGATGTATAATTTTTTTGTTAATTTTTTCTTCATAAAGTAAGTTTTTATGAATTTTTTTAATTAAAATCATATATTTTTGACAAATTAAAACGAATTAAAGAAAATAAAAAATGGAAAAGTGAAGTTTTAGGGGGTGCACGAGTTTAACAGTTGAAGTCGTGCACTCCCCCTACAACTTCACTTTTCCATTTTTTATTTTCCTCAATTCATTTTAATATACTAAAAAAATTATTTTTTAATAAAGAAAAATCATAAAAAATTGAAATATATTGCAAAAAAAAAATGTATTTGTGTTATACAATTTGTTTTTATGTCATATTAATTTTTTCTTAAAGAAATGAAATTTTTTTAATTTTTTTTGTTATAAAATCCTAATATTAAAAAAAATGAAAAACATAAAAAAAATTAAAATATATTTTGAAAAATAAATTATTTATGTTTTAGAAGTTGTATAATTTTTTTCTTAATTTTGTCTTCATAAAGTGTTTTTTATGAATTCTTTTAATTAAAATCATATTTTTAACAAACTAAAATGAACTAAAGAAAATAAAAAATGGAAAAGTGAAGTTGTAGGGAGGGTGCACGACTTTAATAGTTGAAGTCCTGCACCCCCTATAACTTCACTTTTCCATTTTTTATTTTTTTTAATTCATTTTAATTTACCAAAATCATTATTTTTTAATAAATAAAAATCATAAAAAATTGAAATATATTGCATAAAAAATGTATTTGTGTTATACAATTTTTTTTATGTCATATTAATTTTTTAAAAGAAATGAAATTTTTTTAATTTTTTTTGTTATAAAAACCTAATATTAACAAAAACAAATTAAACAAATTAAAAAACATTAAAATATATTTTGAAAAATAAATTATTTATATTTTAGAAGTTGTATAAATTTTTTCTTAATTTTGTCTTCATAAAGTAATTTTTTTATGAATATTTTTAATTAAAATCATATATTTAACAAATTAAATGAATTAAAGAAAATAAAAAATGGAAAAGTGCAGTTGTAAGAGGAGTGTACGACTTTAATAGTTCAAGTCGTGCACCCCTTACAACTTCACTTTTCCATTTTTTATTTTCTTTAATTCATTTTAATTTGTTAAAAAAATGATTTAAATTAAAAAAATTCATAAAAAATTATAATATATCGAAAATAAAATTATAAATATTTTACTTAAACTAAATAAATTAATTACAACAAATAATGTATCTTAAAATTTTAAATATAAATTATCTCCAACTTAAATAATAAATTAAAGTAATATATGTAGGTGAAAGTACGTACTACCTAATAATTATTTAGGCTTCCTATTCATTCAGCATGCTTCAATATTCATTTCTGTCCATTCGTGCACATTTATCATTGTACCAACTTTATTCTTTCCAACTTGATGGTTTCCTTCTCAATAATGTATAAACATTCACATGAAAAAAGTGATGTTGTCCATCAATCATTCGCCTATAAATTGATGGAGGAGAGAAAGCATAAGCAAAGGCATTGTAAGCATTGTATTATGAGAGAAAGCATTGTATTCTGAGAGAAAGAAGTGCGTTTTTCTATCCCTCTTTCTTTTTACACCCAAGTATAAAAAAATATACGTAATGGCATTTGCACGTCATCTTCCCGTAGATATGTCTCTCTTACGTCTTCAAGATAAACACGTTGTCAAGGCAATTTGGGAAGGAATCGAAAGAGTTCTTCGACCAAGAAGACATGCAATCTGGATAGCTAAACATGTCAACGAAGTCGATGCTAGAGTTATGAATATACTAGAAGCAATAGGATTTAGCCATATTTTGAAAGTTTCAAATATGGAAATAAATCATGTGCTAGTGAATGCTTTGGTCGAGAGGTGGAGAATGGAAACTCATACTTTCCACTTGCCTCTTGGGGAAAGTACAATAACACTGGAAGACGTTGCTTTGCAACTAGGGCTTCCAATTGAAGGTCATGATGTCACTGGCATCAGCAGTGGACCTCTCACATTATTTTGTCAGCAGCTACTAGGACATGTTCCTCCGAAAAATACTATCAGAGGCAACAAAATAAAATTTTCCTGGCTGAATAATACGTTTCGCCTGTTACCTGATGACGCCACCCATGAGGTAGTGGAACAATACGCAAGAGAGTACATGTTGCTGCTAATTGGCAGCATACTAATGCCAGATACTTCTGCAAGCATGGTACATTTAATGTATCTACCACTTTTAGCTGACTTACATACGGTGGCAAACTATAGCTGGGCATCTGGAGTTCTTTCATGCTTGTACCGTTCCCTTGATCATGCGACTACATGATATTGTTACAGTGTTGGGCATGGGAAACAATAACATGCATTGCTCTGCAAATACATAAGGTAACTCAGGACGACATTTACGGCGATGTTGTTTTTCCATTGGCAAAAAGATGGTGTCGAACAACACAATCAATATTCCACGACACCACAACTTTTCAACAATTTCGTTAGAAATTGGATGACCTTTCACCGAAACAAGTATTCTACATTTTTATGGAATCCCTACAGATGTGATGGAATCCCTCAGTTGTAGAATTCCACCACTCAGACCGTGTTATACGTCAATTTGGATTTCGACAACCTGTCCCACAACCACTGATAAATCTGGACGACATACATAAAGAGGATATGAGAGGACGAGTAGACTAGGATTGACAAGATCACCATAAACAGTGGATTGGTATATGGAATGACCGTCAAAATCATATATTTACCAGTGTTCCATTCCACAGAAATGGCCATTGGCGTGGCAATTCAGAGTATATGCAATGGTATATAAGTCATACTATCCACTATATTGCTTTAATTGAAGATGACTCATCGGACGAAGAGCTAGAACAATATGATTAAAATTCCATTCTTTAATGTTTGTTTTTTGGTACGAAAGTAACCATAAATTTGTTATGCACAGTATGACCAGGATAATGAACAACATTTTCAACCACCATCTGCATATTGTTCATGACCACCGTACGACGTCTCACAAAGGTCTTCCTTTCAGCACTTGAACTGTCCATATCCATCTTCGTATCCTCATGGTGGAAGCTCTTATGATTACTTTCCATCGTCAACACCATTCAGTGTAGGTCCGTCAACATTTAGTGCGGGGCCTTCGCATCATTTTGGAACCTCCACGACGACTCCTCCGTCTGCATACCAACACGCGTCTGTTACCAACAAGGAGTATTGGTAAAACCTGAAGAATTATTTTGATGATGCTGCAAGAAGTATTGTTTGAAGAGAACATTAGATTTATTTAAAAAGCAACTTGTAGATTTTGAATGTAGTAGGAAAATATTAAACCTTGTAATTTTTACTAGAATAATCGATTATGGACAAGCTATAATCGATTATCACATGCATTTTGTACTAGAATAATCGATTATCATGANCTTCTTGTTTGTCAATTTGCAGCTGTCTTATTTTACCTCAAATTTCTAATTTCTTAGTCTAACAAATATTGTCTGAGAAGTTTTTTCTTCTCTAGTTTCTGAAACTTGAAAGAAAGATTTGTGTGCTTTAAGTTTCTTAAGAAAAGCCTGAAGTAGTTGACAAAGTTGGGGGATAAAATTCTTTGGACCAAGATAAAAAAATTTATTGAATTAAATTTGATTACTGCATATTGTTTGAATTGATGTATATGTTGTTTTGATATGCACAACTGAATTCATGGGGTTGAACAGACTGGGATATGAGAATGCATGAATCATAGTTGCTATTTGGGAAGGTATAAATTATGCTGTCAAAATTAATTTTTGAACTACTTGTGCTAGTAGAAATGCTTTCCTGTTAAACCTGAAGCAATTGTGATGTGATCATATTCATTTAATCTACTATTGCGTTCATTATAGTTTATAAATTAGTGGTTGAATCATAAACATCTAAATTATTTGATAAATGATTGTTGATTTCATGGGTAAATTGAGTATGCTAAAAGTTGGATTTCATTTACTAAGAATTATTGAAACTGTTTTGGAATTGCAAATACTTATCTGGCTTGTAAGCATTTCTCCATTGTTTTGGGCTGAACAGATCTTAAAATATTTTTCAATCTGTTTGTGAGTGCATAAGAAATTTTTGTTTGACATCTTATGACATGATCTTGTGATACCTGGTACCCATTTAAGGGAGAGATATATAAGGTTGTTAGATATCTGGTTATTCATCTATACTTTGGTATTTCATCATGTATTTGCCTCTCATTTTATAAAAGTTCAAATTTTATAAATTGCATCTCTCTTTTGATGAGGGTGAGAGCCATTTAAGGGAATATCTTTACTCTATGATCTTAGAAGACATTTTATGAATGATAGATGTGTTTTAGGTTGAAAAATTGGCCCAAATATCTGTTTTTCGGAAATTAACGTCAACAATCGATTACCAAAGGGTCATAATTGATTATCTCGGCCTAAAAATTTAGATTTTGACAATTTTGAACACAAATAATCGATTATTATCAGCGTAAAAAAAACTTTTTTAATTTTTTTTTCTATTTTTCTTTCAAAAGGGATTATTACATTTAGGGAGAGTACTTTTAAAGGACTTAAATCCTTTTTAATTTACCTATTTTATAGGGAGCATAAACTTTAGTTGATTTTTTTTTAAAAGAAGGGGTGAAGCTTTTGATTGAGAACTTTTGTGATAACTGAAGTCTTGCCCAAAGAACTTACTTTGATAAAATTTATGAGTGGCAGCAAGCTCATGAAGATTAAGTGGTTGATCAATTTCATGAAATTGATGTTCGCCTATCTAACATTGAGAGTCATCTCAATATCCCACCTACTGAAAGATCCCCTAGCCCTGAATTCTAGGTTTTAGGCCACTAAGATTGTTTGTTCTGTTATTTTCTTTGTGGTATTTAGTATTGATCTTTATGAATTTCATGTAATTCCTTTCTGTTCTTAATATAATGAGCTTTTATGTCAATCTTATGCATATATTATATAATTGAGAGGGAACTCATATTAAGGGGGAGACTTTTACATTATTCTTTTTGCTTATGATCGAAAAGGGGGAGAAGAATTATAAGGGGAGAAATATTTTACAATTGTACAGGTACTGCTAACTTTGTGGTTGTCTATTAGCTTGTATGTGTTGCAGGTAAACCAAAGTTGCTTTTAAAAGTGAATTTTTGATCATCATCAAAAAGGGGGAGATTCTTACCAATAAGGAGTATTGGTAAAACCTGAAGAATTGTTTTGATGATGCTGCAAGAAGTATTGTTTGAAGAAAACATTAGATTTATTTAAAAAGCAACTGGTAGATTTTGAATGTAGTAGGAAAATATTAAACCTTGTAATTTTTACTGGAATAATCGATTATGGACAAGCTATAATCGATTATCACATGCATTTTGTACTAGAATAATCGATTATCATGAAGCAATAATCGATTATCACAAGTCATACTTGAATAATCGATTATCACTTCATATAATCGATTATCACTTTTTGAAAACTCTGTAACGGACTTGAATAATCGATTATCACTTACAATAATCAAATATTCATGGTAGTTGGGAGCTGACCTTTGGCATTCAGTGTACTTGGCTATATAATTGGTTTTTGTAATCTTCAGAAGCAACGTTTTGAACTAAGAAAGATTTATAGAACACTGTGTGTTAGAGGAATGTTCTCAGAAGCGTTTTTTCATTGTTCCCTTGCTTGGTCTCGTGAAAGGAGAGGCTTGCGTATCGTGTGTCGATAGTCGGAGCAGACTCTCTTCGAGTTAGCAAGGTGCTCTGCCTGGTCTTGTGAAAGGAGAAGCTCGCGAATCGTTGGTCGATTGCCAGAGCGGTTCTCTTCAAGTTGGTAGAGTGGTCTTCTTCTGGTTCGCTCGTCGAAGGAAGGTTCTTTTATATTTTGTTCACTTAATTGTAATCTATGAGATTGTTTTTAGTGGAATTGTTAATCACTCTTTACAATGATTAACGACTGGACGTAGATTCTGTTGAATCGAACAAGTATAAAAATACTCGTGTGATTTTTCTATTCCCTACACTCATTTTAGTTTACGCATATTAACTGTTTGATTAATTTTCTGAAAGAAAATTATTTTTGCAAAAAAGGACCAACTTCGTTTTAACAGTGATTGAACACGCTTATACGCTCTCTTAGTTTTTAATTCCGCTGCGTTATACTCTTCGAAAAATACCCCCTCCGATACGAACAATCGGTATCAGAGCTTGCTTTGATAGTTTTTCAAAAAATATTTGCGAAAATGGTCGGTCACAATCAAAACCTTGTATATGCTGAGGGTGCTTCCATTAACAGACCTCCACTTTTTACTGGTGATAACTATGCCTTCTGGAAAGTTAGAATGGAAATTTTTATGGGTCTGTTGATAGAGGCATCTGGGAAGCTGTACAAAATGATCCTTATATCCCTATGAGCCAGTTGATGGTGTAGAAGTAGAGAAATCATATTTTGACTGCACTACAGAGGAAAATAGAAGAGCCCAATTTGATTTTAAGGCTAGAAATATAATTTTATCTGCACTAACCCCTAATGAATTCTTCAAAGTTTCTGTTTATAAAAGTGCATAAGAAATGTAGAAATTTTTAAGACTCAGTTATAATGAAGTCATAGATGTGGATAAGTTGACACCGTGTGATTCAAGCTCTACATCAAACTCCTCAAGCTCAAGAGATTTTAATGAGGAAGAAAATATATGCTTAATGGTAAATAGTGAAAGCAAAATCCTGAAGAAGAAGAAGAAGAACAATCAAGGCTCCACATCAAGCTTCAAATGTTATGGATGTGGTGAAAGAGGCCATGTGAAAGCTGATTGTTCAAGCAACAAAAGAAAAGCAAAGAAATCTCACAAAAAGAAGAAGGCCTACATTGCTTGGGAAGATAATGCATCAAGCACTTGCAGTTCAAGTGATTCTATTGAAGAAGCAAACCTATGTTTGACAGTTGCTACTGATGACACTACAAGCCAAGTAAGTGGCTCTAGNCTTGACACTAGTGAGTTTGATTTACAAAAATCTATTCTTGAATTGTGAAATGAATCTGAGAAATTAGATGCGGATCATAAAAAGCTTAAGAAAGAGCATGATGAATTGAAATTGAAATATGACAAATTGCTTGATGATGAAGTTGTTTTAAGAAACAAAATTAGTAATTTAGAAACTAAATTGTCTGATGCCAATGCTACTAGTGAACCTGTTAAGTGTTTGTCTTGTAAGAGTCATATGTTTGATATTGACATACTTGAAAACTTACTTGCAAAGGCAACCAAGAATATTTCACATGCTAAAAAAACTTTAATAAAGGCAATGTTAAAAATAGAAACATGCATCAAAATTATAAGTCCAAAGTAAGAAAAACTCATAGAGTTTGGGTTGAAAAAGGGACTTTTGTTAAAAATAAAGTGAGTAATGTGTGTTGTTTTTAGTGTATGAAGCATGGTCACACGTCAAACAAATGCAACATTAAACATTTTGGAGTTCCAAATGGAAAATATACTTGGATTCATATCGTAAAGTAATATGTCTCTAACCTCAAGGACCCAAATAAGATTATGGGTACCAAAAACTCTATTGCTTTGTCTTGCAGAATAAGTTTTTCAAAAGGAGAAGAGAACTTTATGATACTTTGCTTTTGGAATTGATGCTCCAAGCCAGGAAGTGAGTCAATCAAGTGATATCCAAAGCTTTGGTTCGAGCACCAAGTGATTGAGTTAAGTAGTATTTAACCTGTACCGCTGCATCTCTGCTTGATCTTAAAATCTTTGATTACTATTATATTCATTTCTATTTGGGCAAATGATATGTTCATCACTAATTCATTTATCCGGTGGTGTGTTCTTATTTGTTTTAACACTTTAATCAGTAAAATTCTTCTATTATGAGATATTCATGTGCTAAATTTAATCTTTTGGAATGAATAGTCATTGTGCAATTGTTACTTCAATGATTTGTTTTTATTTACAAATTGAATCTGTGTTTAACTGGCTCAGTATTCAATTCCATGAGTACTTTAAAGTTAGCCTTGGTATAATTTTTTATCAAGCATCAAAAGCAATGAAAAATTAATTTGAATGAGCTAGTTGATAGTTTCTATCTGCATTTCTGGATGATTAAGACGATTGATGATTAAATTGACAATTCTGTCTCGAAGCTGTTTCTGTGAAGATTTATTTTTTTTCAAATCCATCCCATATGAGATTTGTTTATACACATTGAGAGCTTGGATACAGTAAATTAACTGATCAAATTTGCATAATTGTGCTATAAATTATTTGGTTTAAAAGATTATTGAAAGATAAAATCTAAATCAGCTTTTGTGTTAAATTTTGGTGTGAAAATCACAAAGGAATAGTCTTTTAAAATAAGTTAGGCAAAACTGGAATTCCTTGGTTGAGTCAATTTTTTAATTTTTGGTTTACCACTAGTTTAATGTTGAAGATCTTGTAATAATTTCATAGTGTCTTATTGAAGTTTTCTAAATTGTTTTTTAGACCAATTAGGTGTCCAAAAGTTGTTTGATTCAAAAGAAACTTCTAAATCCTTCTAAAAGGATGAAAGAACAGCACAAGCTTAAATCTGAAAACTGATACACCCAAATTTGACTATTTTTTAAATGTCTCATAACTTCTTGTTTGTCAATTTGCAGCTGTCTTATTTTACCTCAAATTTCTAATTTCTTAGTCTAACAAATATTGTCTGAGAAGTTTTTTCTTCTCTAGTTTCTGAAACTTGAAAGAAAGATTTGTGTGCTTTAAGTTTCTTAAGAAAAGCCTGAAGTAGTTGACAAAGTTGGGGGATAAAATTCTTTGGACCAAGATAAAAAAATTTATTGAATTAAATTTGATTACTGCATATTGTTTGAATTGATGTATATGTTGTTTTGATATGCACAACTGAATTCATGGGGTTGAACAGACTGGGATATGAGAATGCATGAATCATAGTTGCTATTTGGGAAGGTATAAATTATGCTGTCAAAATTAATTTTTGAACTACTTGTGCTAGTAGAAATGCTTTCCTGTTAAACCTGAAGCAATTGTGATGTGATCATATTCATTTAATCTACTATTGCGTTCATTATAGTTTATAAATTAGTGGTTGAATCATAAACATCTAAATTATTTGATAAATGATTGTTGATTTCATGGGTAAATTGAGTATGCTAAAAGTTGGATTTCATTTACTAAGAATTATTGAAACTGTTTTGGAATTGCAAATACTTATCTGGCTTGTAAGCATTTCTCCATTGTTTTGGGCTGAACAGATCTTAAAATATTTTTCAATCTGTTTGTGAGTGCATAAGAAATTTTTGTTTGACATCTTATGACATGATCTTGTGATACCTGGTACCCATTTAAGGGAGAGATATATAAGGTTGTTAGATATCTGGTTATTCATCTATACTTTGGTATTTCATCATGTATTTGCCTCTCATTTTATAAAAGTTCAAATTTTATAAATTGCATCTCTCTTTTGATGAGGGTGAGAGCCATTTAAGGGAATATCTTTACTCTATGATCTTAGAAGACATTTTATGAATGATAGATGTGTTTTAGGTTGAAAAATTGGCCCAAATATCTGTTTTTCGGAAATTAACGTCAACAATCGATTACCAAAGGGTCATAATTGATTATCTCGGCCTAAAAATTTAGATTTTGACAATTTTGAACACAAATAATCGATTATTATCAGCGTAAAAAAAACTTTTTTAATTTTTTTTTCTATTTTTCTTTCAAAAGGGATTATTACATTTAGGGAGAGTACTTTTAAAGGACTTAAATCCTTTTTAATTTACCTATTTTATAGGGAGCATAAACTTTAGTTGATTTTTTTTTAAAAGAAGGGGTGAAGCTTTTGATTGAGAACTTTTGTGATAACTGAAGTCTTGCCCAAAGAACTTACTTTGATAAAATTTATGAGTGGCAGCAAGCTCATGAAGATTAAGTGGTTGATCAATTTCATGAAATTGATGTTCGCCTATCTAACATTGAGAGTCATCTCAATATCCCACCTACTGAAAGATCCCCTAGCCCTGAATTCTAGGTTTTAGGCCACTAAGATTGTTTGTTCTGTTATTTTCTTTGTGGTATTTAGTATTGATCTTTATGAATTTCATGTAATTCCTTTCTGTTCTTAATATAATGAGCTTTTATGTCAATCTTATGCATATATTATATAATTGAGAGGGAACTCATATTAAGGGGGAGACTTTTACATTATTCTTTTTGCTTATGATCGAAAAGGGGGAGAAGAATTATAAGGGGAGAAATATTTTACAATTGTACAGGTACTGCTAACTTTGTGGTTGTCTATTAGCTTGTATGTGTTGCAGGTAAACCAAAGTTGCTTTTAAAAGTGAATTTTTGATCATCATCAAAAAGGGGGAGATTCTTACCAATAAGGAGTATTGGTAAAACCTGAAGAATTGTTTTGATGATGCTGCAAGAAGTATTGTTTGAAGAAAACATTAGATTTATTTAAAAAGCAACTGGTAGATTTTGAATGTAGTAGGAAAATATTAAACCTTGTAATTTTTACTGGAATAATCGATTATGGACAAGCTATAATCGATTATCACATGCATTTTGTACTAGAATAATCGATTATCATGAAGCAATAATCGATTATCACAAGTCATACTTGAATAATCGATTATCACTTCATATAATCGATTATCACTTTTTGAAAACTCTGTAACGGACTTGAATAATCGATTATCACTTACAATAATCGATTATTCATGGCAGTTGGGAGATGACCTTTGGCATTCAGTGTACTTGGCTATATAATTGGTTTTTGTAATCTTCAGAAGCAACGTTTTGAACTAAGAAAGCTTAATAAAACATTGTGTGTTAGAGGAACGTTCTCAGAAGCTTTTGTTCATTGTTCCCTTGCTTGGTCTCGTGAAAGAAGAGGCTCGCATATCGTGTGTCGCTAGTCGAAGCAGACTCTCTTCGAGTTAGCAAGGTGCTCTGCCTGGTCTTGTGAAAGGAGAAGCTCGTGAATCGTTGGTCGATTGCCGGAGCGGTTCTCTTCAAGTTGGTAGAGTGGTCTTCTTCCGGTTCGCTCGTCGAAGGAAGGTTCTTTTATAATTTGTTCACTTAATTGTAATCTGTGAGATTTTTTTTAGTGGAACTGTTAATCACTCTTTACAGTGATTAACGACTGGACGTAGATTCTGTTGAATCGAACCAGTATAAAAATACTCATGTGATTTTTCTATTCCCTACACTCATTTTAGTTTACGCATATTAACTGTGTGATTAATTTTCTGAAAGAAAATTATTTTTGCGAAAAAGGACCAACTTCGTTTTAACAGTGACTGAACACGCTTATACGCTTTCTTAGTTTTTAATTCCGCTGCGTTATACTCTTCGAAAAATACCCCCTCCGATACCAATAACGTCTTCATCACAAAATGTTTATCGACCTTCCCTAGATTTCCAAAATGAAGAAAAGTCGATCGAAACTGAAAACGTTGATGAAGATGAAGATATGCAGACTTCGCCACCACAACAACAGAGACGAGGGCAACGCCAACGGAGAAAACCAACTTGTGGGACTGGAGGACATAGATAAACCTGAGCTTATCATGTACCATATATTTTATGATGATAAACCTTAACTTAAATTGGTTTATATCATGTACCAAGTATTTTGAATAAGTAATAAAAATTTATTCTCATAAGAATATTGTCTCACTTTCAACTAATATTGAATGGTTCTCTTCAAAAGCACTTCATCCCCTTTCAAAAAAATGAACATGTACAATGATGAAGTTTTTGTCATGAATGCCACCTCCATGGAAAACATATATAACTCATACCTTGCTGCCTTATTTCAAGACGACGAAATTAGGAATGGCGATCATGGGGTTGAGTTTATATGTGACCATCCAAAATGGTTTCGCATCCCATACGACTGCATCCACAAACTTCTTAAGGAAAAAGTTTGCATAGCGTCAGACAAACCCACTAACACAGCAATCAACAAGTTGTACTTTCGTCGACCCACAATTGATGTTGATCAAACAATTTCGTATGAAGCATTTAAGCTACGATCAGAAGAAGATGTGAGACAAATGATAACATGTAAGTCTCACTTTCCCGTTAACGCAGTCATTGAAATTTATGTTACATGGGTAAGATCTCTGGACCAAATCATGGGTCTTATGATTCCAACAAATGCATCATCTTCATCTGTGGCACCAACAAATGACATTCCAAACTCACCAGCAATAATCTATTTCGAAGGTCAACTTAAAGGCGCTGGAATCATAGAAAGTCGGTTTGGTTACGGGCTCGAATTTCGATCAGATGCAAAAGTCACCACCTCAATCAATCACAATATCTCATTCAATGAACTTCATTCTCAAATAAGTGAAATTGTCCAATTTGGATACAGAAGAGTTATCACCTATATCGACTATTGTCGTCCAATCAAGGTACGTAACAACACTCTAATTCATGATACAGCTTCCATAAAATGTGATAATGATATTGCACAGATGATTGGACGTTGGCAAAAAGCACAAACTATTGACAGGTCTGTTAAACGTCCAAACACATCTCAGTACATTGAACTATTCGTCCAAATAATAGATATACGTCCTCCAACTCAATTTGAGCACTACGAGGATCTTAAAGATTGGACTTACACAGACGAAGATGGACAAAAAAGAACAAGATTCATATACCCTTTACGTCAATGGTAATATGTAATGTTTAATAATCTTTCCATTACTTTATACTATTTATAAGTCCTTATAACACTTCTACATGGATGACTGTAATAAGTACTTCTTATGCTTAATACTCGACTTCAACTTTGATTATTGTAATAATAACTTGTTATGTTTATTATTATTTCATATGTTCACAATGTATATAAATTTAAATGCAAATTGTGAAACTAATATTTCTATCCAAACGATATTATTTCCTTCTCAAATAATACAACCAAATATATTTTTATGCAAAAAGACCCCTTAGTATTTGATTACAGGGACTCTGTAATCGATTATCAGAGCTTATATGTCATCCCACTACCAGATGCCTTGGTAATTGATTACACAGTCCTGTAATCGATTACCAGGGGTCCCTCGTAATCGATTACACCAATCCTATAATCGATTACACGCGAAACCCTAGTCTATAAATTCAACTTTTTCTCTCTCCTCACGCAAACCCAAACCCCCCCCCTCCGACAGCAGTGCCCCAAACCACCATTTTTGCACCTCCAAAAGCTTCAAAATCACTTCCTTTGCTACTATTTTCAATTCCAAACAACATATTCTCATTATACTCTTAATTCTCTTCAATTTCCACTGTATCAAATTTCAAATGGCGGAACCTTCAAAGAGGCAAAGGGTTAGGGGCTCATCTTCTACGGGTGCGGGACGTCGTCGCCGTCAACCTTCACCCATTCAAAGCTCGCCGTCAATCTCACCACCACCCTCAGAAAATGAATTAGAAGAAAATTAGCAGAAAGGTATTTTACTCTTTTTAGTGACCGTGAGGTCATTGACCCAAGATACTTGGACACACATTTCTTTGAGGATGAAGGTTTTGAATTTTTGAACATGCTCACAAATTTAGGTTTGCTTGATTTTGTCGCTGATCATACAAGTTATTTTCCTGATTTAATACGTATGTTTTATAGCAATTTGAAAATTTTTGAAAATGGAACCTTAAAGACTGAGGTTAAAAATGTTAAAATGATTATCAAACCTAGTCTCTTGGCTTCCATAGCCAACCTCCCCACTCATGGTTTGAATTTTGAACGAAAAATACTAGATCAATGGGCTGATGAATATAGTATGGATGTCGCAAGACGGTTGATAACTTTGCCTTACAAACCTCAAATTGGTAGAATTCTAGCCGGACCTATGAAAATTGATGCTAGAATTTTACATTATATTATCTATCGTGTTCTTTTGCCATGTCTTTCTAACATTGCCCAGGCTACTAAGGAAGATGTCATTTTAATGTGGATTATAATGACGGGAAAGCAGATCAGTTGGACCCATCTCATCCGATATAAGATGAAGAAGGCTCTGAAGCAAAATGCTCCCTTACCATATGCACTTTTGGTCACCCGGATCTTGGAACATTTTGAATTTCCATTGGATGATGAAGTATCTGGCATACAGACTAGGCAAATGATGATAGGGTCAACAACCATACAAACCTTTGGATATATGAAAAATTCAAACGAGAGATGGGTTCGCACAAATTCGCCTCCTCCATCCCGACGCGGTAATGAACCACAACCTGCACCTGCACAACAACCACCACTAACGCCCCTTCTTCAACAACATACTTCGTCAAATGATGACATCATGAGGGGGATCAATGATCTCAAATCATTTTTGGGGGAAAGCTTCAACACTATGAACGAAAACATTAATTAAAGATTAGAACAACTCGAGCTGAACGTCGGAGACCGCTTCGATACATTGGACACTCGAATTGATCATATGGAGCATGAGATTTCCTATCTGCGTCCTCAAAGAGGTCCACATGGTGGACCTTCTTCCTAGATAGCGTGCTATTTTATTGTAATTTCGTCTAATTTTATTTTCAGTCTATTTGGTTTTGTAATGAATTTCAATACAATAAAATACTTCTAAGTTCAGTCATGACTTTTTTTCCTTTTTTTCCTTATGCTTTTCTTTTCTATTTTCATTCAAAAAATTACTCTTCATAACCATACCAATAATTCACAATGAATCAACAACCATCATGTCCTCACAAAAATTCAAACAATTACACATACAAAACCTCTATTTATGCTTTAAAAGACCTCATTAAAAAATTGTGTAACACCCAAAGAACAATCTGGTAATCGATTACAACCAGGCTGTAATCGATTACCAGGGACATTTTGCACATAGAACAATCTGGTAAGCCATTACAACCATGTTGTAATAACTTACCAGGGACTTTCACTGCATTCAATCAGCTGGTAATCGATTACAATGGGTCTGTAATCGGCCCAATTTTGCCTATAAAGCTGAAGTCGTGCAGGGAGGGTACGACTTCAGAACGTTGTAATCGATTACAGCCCCTCAGTAATCGATTACAGCTTCCAGAAGTCATTTTTGGGGTACACGACTTCACCACTGTTCGAATAAACAGTGTGAAGTCGTGCCCCAAGCACGACTTCTCCCCCCCCCCCCCCCAACGACTTCCCCATTTACGTAATTTATGGCAAATTTGCCTATATCCATAATATGGGACTTAAATTTTCCCATTCTGGTACAAAAACCCTTAAATGAACTGTATCAAATATTGTTAAACTATATGACTATGTTAATTCAAAATATCACACCATGTATTCAATTTTTTTATGAAGGCAAGTTGTCAAGCTGATCTGACTGACTTGCAAGGTTGACTTGACGAACTAAATTTGTTAAGTTTTTCATGTTAAAAAAACTATCCTAACCCCTTATTTCTTGGATGGGATGAAAAACTGACACTTATTACCATCTTTATATTTAATGCACACAAAAAAAAGTCTTGCAAACTAATTGATTTTAAGGTTAAATATGTTATTAGTCCCTCAACTATAAGCGATTTTAATTTTAGTTCCTCTTTCAAATTGTGGTACACTTTGATCCTTGTTTTTAAGGAAATTATCTTTTTCATCCTCCAAAACTAACGGTGTTAGAAATAGTTTGAGCTAGCTAACGGTTGGACCACGTGTGATGAAATGTTTGATTACGTGTAATGAAATGTTTGATTACTTTAATAAACTTTGCTCAAAGGGGTGGTTTGTATGCAGCTAGGGGCAAAGACGAGTTCATCATTTAACTACTTCCTCTAGCACATATATTCAGAGAGGAAAACAAGAAACTCACCCAAATCGCAAAATCAGAAACCCCAAAATTTCGAAATCACGACAATAAGGAACTCCAAACTTCAAGTCAGACGCCACTTCCCTTCGCCGCGAAGATGTCGGAACACGAACCTAGAGCGGAGGCGTCGCTGCTACGAAGGCATCGCTGCTTCAACATCCACCATGCCGTGAGAAAAAATGAAAGACGCGCCTAAGCCATTCAAAGTCGCCTTCGTCCTTGCAGGAACGATCCAACACCGAGAAGCGAAAGGGATTCTTCCCTCCTTGCAAAGTACGAACCAGAAATTGGGAAGAGGAAAAGGAGGTTCCCTCACCACGAAATGAACAAAGTGACAAAAAAAAATAAAGATGAGTGTCTCCCTCTTCTTATGAAGTCACGACAGGGAGGAGAAGAAGAGAACAAACCCTAAGCTGGATTATTCGAGAACAAGAATGAGGCTTGAGAAAAGATTTGGACTTTTAGAATTGAAATTTCCAAATTGAATTTAATTAGGGTTAATCTAATATTTGAAGTCTCAATCCAGAGAAAATAATTAGAATTAATTGGCTTTAATGTCAATGTCTTTCTTTTTCTTAAAAAAATAATAAGAACAATTAAAAGAATCTAGAAGTCACTGATCTGTTTCTCTTAAAGGTTTTTTTTTTCAATTAATATTTTAAGCATAATTCATTACCTAAAGTCATTGTCACGTTACAGCCTTAGTTCCTGAATTGCTCTGAAATCAGATAATCGGAGGTCTGAGGGAGCGAAAACGACGGAACAAATCCTAACCAGGCGACATTAATTGAAGAGATTTTAACACCTATTGGCGACGATGAGAATTCCAACATTTGTGCAAATCTCGTTCTGGATGCGTCAACGGCTCCACACCGGAGAGAGACCGTCTCTGCATAGTAAAACACGGATTTAATAAGCGAAATGTTGGAAGTGAGATTGGGATTTGTGGCTTACCATTGGGGAACATCTGGTTGATGTACTCCAGACTACTTGACTTGTCCATTGGTGAGAGCGAGAATGAGCTTAATCAGAAATGCATGAGTGACGATGGTGATGGTAACTTTTGGATTTGTAGATGTTATAATATATTAATATTGCAAAGCGTCCTGATATTTTGACACCAAAATTTTAACACCCATTTCACACTGCGACGTGGCGGTCTACGATTAGTTAAAATTTTTTTAAAATAAAAAAAATAAAAAAATGACGTCACAACTTAGGATCAGATTTCAAAATCTGATTTTCGGTTTTGCCCTTGACCTGTTTCATTAGAGGGAAACATTTTCATTCTTCTCATTTCTCCATTTCACTGTCATTGCCTTTTTCCGGTTTGGTTGTGGCCGTCGTTCTTGCCCATCGCTGACGTTATCCTCTCCGTTCTCTTGTTCGACGTCATTGTCGTGTTCGCCATCGTTGTTCGGCCTTGGTGTTGGTGTCTCATTTCTTCGATCTTGGTGTGGTTGTGTCATCCCTTCGTTTCGAAATGGCAAGTTCTTCGACGAAGGTAAGTGCCATCATCCTTGGTCTACTTTTGTTTTCTCCCTTTTGTTTGAATTTCACAGTAGTATTTGTTTTAGGGTTTTGAACATTTGTGGTTGATGCAGTTGATGGTTAGGCACTCATTTTCCACGAACTATATATCAACTTTGACCAAGGAACTAACAGAGGAGCAACACTCATTGATTTGTGGGACTCCTTTTGGTTGGTTCCTAGAGTTGAGTCCTAAAGTTAGGTTGGCTAGGAATATATTGAGTGAATTAGTTGTGAAGTGGGTTGACTCTAATGGTTGTTTTGTTATCAGAGACTGAGAATGACTTTTGTTTAGGTCTGGGGTTCAGTACAGATGGTAAGGACTTGAACTTGAACTTGAAAGAAAATTATAAAAAAAGTTCATGTGTTAAATATGTAGGGAAAGACACAAAAGATTTGGATTTGGTTTACAAATGTATGATGAGGAAACGTAAGAAGAAGATTCATTCTTCTGATTTTTGTAGTTTGTATATTTTAGTTGGGATATCTGAGTTATTATTCCCCAATCGTAGTGGAAGAGTGTTTCAAGTATTGTATGAAATTGTTGATAATTTAAGTGGGTTGGGTAATTATTGTTGGGGTAGTTTAGTGTACCGTTACTTGGTACGGAGTTTGTGCAATGCTTCAGATGGATTGAAGAAAGGAAAAGGCACAAGCAATGTTTACATTGATGAATGCACTTACATGCTGCAAGTAATATGAGTAAATTTATTTTTAATTGTGTTGTGAGTTGTGGATTGAAATGTATTTTTGAGTAGCGTTTGTGATGATGAATTTTTTGTAGGTTTGGTTATGTGAGAAATTTTTACCTCCGAAAGGTCAAATACAAAAATCTCCTAGAATTTTGCATTGGATGAATGTACATTTGGGAGACAACATTGTGAAACAAGCTTTGCAAAGTGGTGTAGTATGATGTTTAATGTTTGAGTTATTTATTTTATGATGTATGTGTTGCTGGTATGATATTATTTGTTGAATTTCAGGTTCTTGATGATTTTGATGTTGGCGCAACGAATGATTACAAAGATGACGAACCTAGCTTGAAAACTAAAGTTGATAAACCACCCTCCGCAAATAAAATATTGAAACGAAGCCTCAAAGATAGTATTATGCGTACGTTGGTGCAACAACAAAATCTAGTTGCAGGGCTTAAAAGGGAGGTTGTTAATTTGGACGAAGAAGTTGCTTTTGAAAAATCTAGACGAAGAGGACTGGAGGAAGGTGGACCGAGTGTGGCATGTGAAGATCCTTCCTTCTCCCCGGGAGGCATTTCCCCGGAAAAGAATTTCCTTTAGAGCCATGTCCACTGATGCAGCTGCATTGAAGACTTATGTCAGGAAGGGTTCACAACCGCGGTTCAAGAGCAAAGCTCTTAAAACTCCTTTTACTAGAACTCTAAGAATAAAACATGTGTGACATTATGATATGTTTATAGATTTTAAACTTTCCTTTTTGTTAAGAGATGTTGTATTGTTGAAAGATTTGTTTAGTAATTTGAATTGTAATGAATTTGACATTGAACTTTCATTTTGTGACATGGTATTGAAGTTAAATGAATTAGTTATGTCATTGCCCTTGGGAAATAATGTTACGATGCAGTTGTTAAATATTACACTTGACAGATATTGTTATTGATGTTGGACTTAATGGATGAAAGAAACAATGCATGTGGACATAGGCAACATTCTTAGTTGAATAGAGAAACTTGGTTCATTGAAAAAGGGTGTTGTAATCGTTTACAAATTGGTGGTAAACGTTTATGCGAATGTTTTCTTCAATTTGTACAGAAATTTCTTCTGAAAGAACCAATTTTTTTGTACACAGGGGACCACGATGTAAAATTTTCACTTTTTGGCAAACTTTGGATTGGTTTTTGATGATTTTGGTTTTAAGAGTTGTGTTAGGGGTGGAGACTTGATTTTGGAGATCCCAAATTCCATTGAGGAAGGTCTTGTGTTCAATAAAAGTAGTTGGATGAAATCCTGAGTCAAGTGCATTGAAAAAAAGGTGTTGTAATCGTTTACAATTTGGTGGTAAACATTTACGTGAATGTTTTCTTGAATTTGTACAGAAAATTCTTTTGAAGGAACCATTTTTTTGTACACAAGGGACCACATTGTAAAATTTCCACTTTTTGACAAACTTTGGAATTGTTTTTGATGATTTTAGTTTTAAGTTGTGTTGGGGGTGGAGACTTGATTTTGGAGACCCCAAATTCCATTGAGGAAGGTCTTGTGTTCACTAAAAGTAGTTGGATGAAATCCTGACTCAAGTGCATTGAAAAAGGGTGTTGTAATCGTTTACAATTTGGTGGTAAACGTTTACGTGAATGTTTTATTCAATTTGTACAGAAAGTTCTTCTGAAGAAACCAGTTTTTTGTATACAGGGGACCACATTGTAAAATTTCCACTTTTTGGCAAACTTTGGATTGGTTTTTGATGATTTTGGTTTTAAGTTGTGTGTT
>NC_028351.1:25326337-25345417 GCF_000741045.1 Vigna radiata var. radiata | reverse complement strand
ACCCCAAATTCCATTAAGGAAGGTCTTGTGTTCACTAAAAGTAGTTGGATGAAATCCTGAGTCAAGTGCATTGAAAAAGGGTGTTGTAATCGTTTGCAATTTTTGGCAAAAAAGATAAGAATATGGCGATTTCACCCAATGACATTTAGTCCAAATAACATTAAACATATATATTATTACAAAAAAAAAAAACAAGTACAGGAATTGAAAATATATTGATTATAATGTTTAACTTTCACACCGATATTGGGTTGTTCAAAATACAGCTACATCCATTGATGTAAACTTCTACTGTAATATCATGGTTATGATGGTGAACCCCGAAGACAACAACGTCTCCTTCCTTCAAGAAGGTCCATTAACTCCTTCGTCAACCTTGAAATGTGGCCATGCAATGACGTTATTTCAGAGTTCGTCTTCTTCAATATCGCATTAGCATCTTGCAGCCACGTGGCAGTGTCAGTGCTTTCATCATCTGATTCCTCAATCCTGGATGCTTCACCCTTTGATTCTTCACCTTTAGACAACCCAATGTCATCTATTCCCAAAGCATTACGAAGTTCAGCACTATGACGATCCGTTCGACTTACATACCAATCAAGATGTAACTACAAACAAACACAAACATCAACATAAGTCAAATATATCCATCAAATAAGGTAAACAAACTTTCAAAGACTTACATCTCCGGTCTTAAATATCTTCTTAATTGTTCCAAACCTAAATGCGTGGGAACCTCCCGTGTCTTATGTGTCGGTGCAAAGACAATCTTTCCACCGCCCATGCCTTCAAGTATCAAAACAAACAAGTTATCCAAATAGTCAAATGCTTTACAAAAACATTATTCAATAAATCATGTTACCTGCAACACAGCCACATTCCCACTAAGACTGGGGGACTTCTTCATTCGTCCCGACATAATCTTCTTCTTTGAGTTATTTAAGCTTTGAACTAGGTGTTTATGTACACATGACGCCCAATCATACAAACACAAACTATCTAAGTCATCTAAAATAGCACAAGGCATGTTTGCGACATATCTAGATTTCCTAGGCAAAAAAAAGGTTACTAAACATACTAAAATGTACAACCTACAGACTACGTCAACATCTACTTCTTCATCATTCACAATCAAGTTAAACATATCAACCAAATCTTGTTTGGTAGTGGTCTTCGGATTAAATACCTCACCAACAGATCCAACTAGACACTCATCTAGAGGAACATCTAGACCACCCATACCTAAACCGGTTGTCATATATACATCTAAAGTAGTCAACGGAACAAGCTGTTGACAAACCCTAAAACTTACATCATTCCCAACCCACCTTTTAACCATACACTTCAACAATTTCAAATTCACTTCCACAGGTTTTAAATTTGTACGCACTAGTGAAACGGTGTCATCCTAATGCGCTCTATATGAGACTTTTTCAATAAACTATTCATTTCAATAAGGGTTGCCGATTGCATCGATACACGTAGGCGCGACTACAAATCATTTCAAACAAATCAGAAATACATTAAACCAAAACATCACCCATACCAAAAAAATACACAAAATTTACATTCAATCTTACACTTGCTTTTAGAGATTCCATTGGACCTGCGCGAAAACAACATAGTATTTGGACATTGTTAGGGTTTGCGAAACTTAATGTATAACAACGAAAACAACATAGTATAAGGTCCAGTTCCCACTCACCAAAATCAACGTAGCCGATACACACCACGAACGACACAGAAAGGCCACTTGGAAAAAAAATCAAGGTGTAAAAACAGATGACACCACCACTGATGAACGAAAGGGAAAGGTCTTCAACGCCCAAACTATTGGTTTGCCGAGAGGCGAAACAAGTGGAGATGACCACAACCGAGAGGGCCAACACAATGGCGAGGCGAGGCGACCCAAGAGGCTAAACGCCAGAGACGACAGTGATCGGAGATTGGGGTCAGAGGAGAGAACGCGTGAGACGAGAGAAGAGAGACGAGAGAGCGAGAGGAGGGCTGTTACATTAGACTGAAAAGAGAGAGAACGCGAGAGAGATAGATGAAATCGTGAAACTGAAAAATTCATATTTCAACTTCCATCTTTGCCCTTGCTTCAGAACGAAAATCGTTTCATTTTTTTAATTTAAGACACCCAATGAAAATATGACACCTGGATAGTGTCAAAGCAGTGTCAAAAAAGGGTGTTTAAATATCATTTTGCTATTGCAAAAGTTTAATGTGTGGTTTAAAAACATTAAATTATCATCTTGATTTTTTGAACGTTGGGTGGCAACGTTCGTTTTTTTTCAACGTTAAAATTTTTTAATTAAATCATTTATGTTTTTTTTTAATTTCATTTATTTTCTTGATTCTTCCTTAGCTCTATAAATAGAGAGCACTTTTTCCATTCCAAAACACACCAAATTTATTTCTTATTTTCTTTTCTTGTTCATTCTTTAACTATTTTCCTCTTCTAAAAATAATCTGGGCTTGGGGGACTTGCACAAGTTAATTTACACGGAAATTGCTTTGCAAGATTTTGGTCAGTATTTTTACTACAATCTTAAGGACTTAAATTTCAGTATGTCAAAGGTACGTGGAGTTTACCTACTGTGAATATATTCTTGAAAGTTTATTTATTATTTGATATTTTAATTTTGAGTGCTCTAGTAAATGTTTGTGTTTTGTTTGAATGATAATGATATTTTACTCATTTTAATCAATGAAATTAATTTAGAGATATGAATATTTTAAAAAGGAAATTAGTTTTGATATATGAGTAAATATGGTAGTCGTAACCTAATAATGTTATGTTAGGTAATCAATTATGCTTAAAATATTATGCAGGAAAAGAAAAGCATTAAAGACAATTGATTTTAATTAAGTTTTAGAAAGAAAAATGGTGATAGTGTCATTATATTCTTGTATGTGGATGACATGTTAATATTTGGTACATGCAATGAGATTGTCGCTAGAACTAAATTGTTTCTAGGATCAAAATTTGAAATGAAAGACATGGGAGAAGCCAATGTAATTTTAGGTATTAGAATCATAAGGAAGGGAGATAGTATTTTACTTTCTCAAGAACAATACGTTGAGAAACTTCCTAAGAAGTTTGGGTTTTACGACTTAAAACTAGTGAGTACTCCTTATGCTAACTGGATCCCTGATTTAGACGAGACAAAATCCACTAGTGGTTATGTATTCACACTTGGGGGTGGTGCGATTACATGCAAATCAGCCAGGCAAACTATTATTGCAAGATCAACAATGGAATATGAGTTTGTTGCTCTTGAAATAGCTAGTAACGAGGCTGAGTGGTTGAAAAACTTCTTAGTGAACATTCCAGTAGGAATGAAACCAACCCTATTAGTATCAATACACTATGATTGCCAATTGGCAATAGCTATAGCTAAAAACAAGAATTACAATGGAAAGAATAGACATATACAATTGAGACACAATTTGTTGAAGCAGCTGCTAAAGAGTGGAACTATTTCCATTGATTGTGTGAAGTCAGAACAGAATCTAGCAGATCCTCTGACAAAGCCCCTAGGAAGACAAATGATATTAGAAATATCGAGGGGAATGAGACTTAAGCCACTGGCTAACAAACAAGTGATGGTAACCCAACCTTTGTGATTGGAGATCCCATGAATAAGGTTCATATGGGTAAAAACAAGTCGTTTGTTAGTTCTAATAACACTAAATTGATTTTAATCAATTATGTCCCTTCCTATGGTGTGTGTGAAAGTGCTAAAGACTACATTTTTTAGAGGTTAAACTTTGTCATTAAAATTCTATGTGGTGAAAGAATTTTAGCTTAAACAAAGTTTTTAATGATTTTCATATCCCTTATGGGTGGTGTATCATTTGCAACATACACTTGATGAAATTACCTATATGAGTGTCGAGTGGGGCCGTTGCATGGGATCTTGGCATGATCTCTAGAGCACTCATGAATACCGGGCACGCGCATGGCGTAGTAAGCGCAACGCAGCAATAACAACAAGGATTGTGGTAGTGTATTGTGATTGATAAACCTCTAACACACGTCAAGTGTCTTTGGTTCATATAGCTTGCTATACCAAGTACAGTGTGTGTTAAGTTTCTAAATCTAAGACTGGTTCATATAGCTTGTTATACCAGCTTTGATGCATTACATCCTATGAAACCTAGAATAAAAGTTTCTTATCTTTCTTTTAAGGTTTAAACCTCTTTTTGGTCCCTAAGTTATAAGTAGATGTTCAGTTTATTTCCCGTTTTTAAAAATGTAAATCTTTGGTCCCTAAGTTATAAAAAATGTATCAAATGAGTCATTTTTTAACTTGAAATATTGTTTGTGGTTGTTTCTTAACAACTGCTACATCTTTAGATTGCTTTGATTTGTTTCTTAATAAAAACAACACTTGAGATTGCTCTTTATACTTTGACCATGAACATAAAAAAAGCACTCATTTGATACATTTTTTATAACTTAGGAATCAAAGGTTTACATTTTTAAAAGCGGGGACTAAACTGAACATCCGCTCATAACTTAGGGACCAAAAAGAGGTTTAAACCTTCTTTTAATATTCATATAGCTTTTGTACCAAGTACACTGTGTGTTAAGTTTCTAACTCTAAGACTGGTTCATATAGCTTGCTATACTAGCTTTGATGCATTACATCCTATGAAAGCCAGAATAAAGGTTTCTTATCTTTCTTTTAATGTTTGAACTAGTTGAGTCAAAGACTTTTCTTTCAACAACGTTTGCAATATGTGGGGGATTGTTATAATATATTAATATTACAAAAGTTAATATGTGTCATTAGCCAGCTCAACTTATTTTTAACGTCGTTGATTTTGGAGGACGAAACATTATAATTTTCTTAAGGACAATGATCAAAGTGTATAAAAGTTTGAAAGAGAGACTAAAACTAAAATGGCTTAATAGTTGAGGGACTAAAAACATATTTAACTCTTGATTTTATCTTTCATTAAACATTAAAAATATATTGGCATTAATATTTTATTTATTTTTAATATATTTTAAAGTTTTATAATTAGTGTTGATCAATATATTTTAAAAGACTAAAAATTTAGTAAAAAAAAATCCAAATTTATGTGTAACATAATTTGGGCCATAAAGAAAGCATTGGTAAAATGAAAATCTTATGGCATGCGGAAAAGGAGGTGTGAAGAGAAATTGTTTTCTTTTCACTTACATTAGTTTCTTCTTCTGTAAGTAAATAAATAAGTAAATAAATATATATATATATATATATATATATACGCATGTGAAAATCTTCAATATGACATCTTGGTTTATACAAAAATTATAAAAAAAACTTTTGGATTCTACTTATACTTTGGAATTCATATTTTTCTTTTGAATTATATAATCTCAATTTTTTTTTCACATTGTGGAATTGATAAGATTTTTAATTTCTGTGTAATTTGAATATAATTTTTTATATAGAAATTTTTTTAATTTTACAATTTTGGATTATACAATTTAAAAATCTTTTTTTATTTATAGTAATACTAAAATCATTTTCTTTTGTAGAATAAAGCTTTTGAAATAACTTAAAAAATAATTTTTTCACAAAAAAAATGGATAATTCGGAAGTATAGTATGCAGTATACAATCGGAAAGTATCTACATAATTATAAAATTAAAGGTGACTTTCAAATTATATAATTCAAAATACTTTTTTTAATTCATTCATATCACAATATTTAAACAGAAGATAACGACAACGAGAAGGAAACGACAATAGAAATAATAATAAGAAGGAATAATAAGTATAAAAGAGGCAATTTGATTTTTTCAACCATCTTATAAGTGTAAAAAAGAAAGTTCTTTCTTTATGTACCTCCCTCTTTTACTTGCCACATATCCATAGTCATGATGAAATAACAATTTTATCCCTTTCTTCTTGATGCTTCCACAACCCCCCACAAGTCACAAAACATAATTATATGTGCTTTTAGAGTCATCTTCGTCTCCTGCATAGTTAAAGTCCGTTTGCTTTCCTGTCTTTTGTATAAAAAATTCCTTTTAAATATCGTAGGATTCTTTTAGCCACTTGCAAATAACTCAGTAGGTTTGGACATGCTAATTAGACTCACATTAAACATGATATTTGGCCAGATCCTACTATTTGAAGTGAATATCCTCCACCGTTACACTATCATTATCTTTATTAATCTTACATTACATGGGATAACTGGGATCTTCATAGTTTTCTCTCAAACATTGCAAATCTTTTCTAATAATGTATTATAAATTTTATTAGTAAAAAAAATGAGTTTTAATTAAAATTTAGAAATTTCAAATAGAGACTTTTAACATTTAGATATTTTCTTTGTTTACAGTTTTTAAAAATATTTTTTAATTTTATCAACTTTAGTTTATTAGTATTTAAAAATTAATAAACTTTTTATTTGTAATAAAACTATAAACTTCTTTTTAGTTAATCTTAAAATCAACTATGTTGTTTTAGTTAATAATATATGTAATTATTTCTAGTTTCGGCCACACTGACACTACAATTAATTTTTTTTTCATATTAAAAAAAAATGTTTAATCGACTCTATGTAATTATAAATAATTAAATTTTTAAATTTTAAGCGGATTACACCAATGCAATTTTTTTATATTAAATTTGTAGCCTCTTTTTTTAGCAGGATTTAGTTGCACCAGTGAAAAAGGGTTTTAGACGTAAGTTATTTTGGGCTTTTAATGTCACCTCCTGGACCGATGTCTTTATGGATGACGTTAATGGGATGTCAGAATTTTGCAGGTGTGACGTCGCTATAGACGTCGGTTCAGTGCAAAGCTCAACGTCTATAAAGATGTCATTCATTGCACTAACCGACGTCTAAGGGCATTATAGATGTTGGTTCAGTGACACGTTCGACGTCTATAAAACTGTCAGACATTGCATTAACCGACCTCTATGACCACTATAGACGTTGGTCAGTACATTAACCAACGTCTATGAAGTGTTCGTTGTGTTTTGGTGCAGTTTTTCTCGTGTCTTTGGGTAGCATAATAACACCTCCTTCCTTTGCTAGTTTCTTCGTAAGAAAAAATTACGTCCTTTGGATCTATCATGGCATTTCAACCCAAAGGCGAACCTCGGTCGTTGCCTAGGTCCATTCCAACCGCCAATGAAAAAGAATACGGTGAGAATACGGTGTTACCGTATTCTCACCGTATTCTTTTTCTTTGGCGGTTGGAATGGACCTAGGCAATGACCCAGGATCGTCTTTGGGTTGATATGTCATCAGAGATCCAAAACATGCAAGTTTTACTTACGAGGAAACTAGGAGAAGGTGCACTACGCTACCCAAAGACACGAGAAAAACTACACAAAAACACAACGAAAACTCATTTTAATCGGTTCAAATGAAAGATAATACATCAAAGATTACTTTAATCGGAGTAAAAACAACTTTAAATGGTTCATGGGAGATCAAACGCACCTGGGAAATGTAGTGCAACAAAGAGAAAAGGCGAAGGAAGACGACCAAACTGCTAGTTCGCAAACTGCTGGTTCTTACCGATTATTTAACAAGAAATTACACGTCAGTTGCCCACAAAACCGACATCGATAATCGTATATACGTCGGGCGCCTCACTAATATAACGTTCATTCGATTTCAAAATTAATATGTGTGTTATATGTAGATGTTGGTTACTAAGGCAATTGATGTCTATAATTGTATATCGACGTCAATGTGACGGGATCTGACATCTATAAGGCGAAAAAGAGTGACTATTAACCTACCTAGCAGACATATAGGCGTCAATTAGAAGGCGCCCCGATGTCTATAGTATTTTAGACGTCGGGGTTCTCCCAACTGACGTCTATATGTCTAACAGGTAGGTGAATAGCCATTAATTTCCGCTATATAAACGTCAGTGCCCCACTGTTAAGCCCTTAACAAGTGTACCAGATCGTTATCAAGTAATATATAAACAGTAATTCTGAGTATCGTTTTCCCAAGGGACTCCTAGGCCTTATCTTTCATGTAAATTAATCTTATAAGACTTGAGAAAATAAATTTGTAGTGTGAATGCAAAACAGAAAATAAACATGCAAATGCAAGTGAATCAATTGGCAAAGTAAAGATATGGATGAATGGGGTTGTTGGGGTTTACAATTTCATCTTATCCACCCTCTTATATCTACTTTTCTTATCTTATCCGCTTTATCATCTAACTGTCATGCAAACTTTCTTAGTCTACCCTAAACTCGATCTCTCGGCGAAAATAGCCTATTACTAACTACTGGCTTACTATCTCTAGTCTCCCCAAGTAATTAGCAATGCATGTATCACAGAAGCAAAATACAATTGATCGTCCTACCCTTATCTCTAGGCAGTATTGCTTAATCAAGGAATTCCCTATCAGTTCATGACTTCCCCGTACGTCTCCGTATCGACAAAGGAAAATATCTTTTTACCGAATGAGTTAAACGATAAAAGCATTGAGCATAGATAAGAAACCCAACAATTGATAATATAAGCATATGCAAGCATATGAATAAAACAAGAATTTCAATATAAGAGAGTTTCAAAAGATTACATTGTTCCCCAACAACAAAGGGTTTAGCTCACCATAGACATGGTGAAACTAGATGGAATTAAATGAAATAATGGAAGAGAAAACCTTAGATTTGATAAAGTGGAGCCTAAGCATCCAAGAAATCTTCTCCAAGGAGTGTAGAACTGCTCTGGACGTCTCTGTCTGCCAAAAGATTACTTTGAGGGTCACACTGGGGCTATTTATAAAGCATAAAAGTAACAGAATTTAAGCCCAGGCCCAACATTGCACCGCTCAGCGCCTAAATTGGTCGCTCAGCGGTTTCCCTCCAAGCCGCAGACCGCTCAGCGGTTTGCCTCTGATCGTTCTAGACGCTCAGCGACATCGATTGGGCGAGAAACAGTGAATGCACCCTTAAGATTGGCGCTCAGCGCTGGAATTGGCGCTGAGCGGTGAACTTGACTATTCTTTTCTTCCTTTTTTCCTCTTTTCTTGAGTCAAAGTCCTCCCTACTTCACTTCCATCTTCAATTCTCATCAAAACTCTGCAAAACAATGCAAAAACAAACATAATATCTCTAAAAACAACTTTTGACTCTCATGTGACTTAACTAAGTGTTTTACTCAATTATAAGTTCATTCTAAGCCATAAAGGGTGTGTTTTAATATCAAATTCAAGCATTAAAATAACAATTTTTAGACCGTTATCACCCTCCGAATTGACGTCTATATGTCTGAAAGAAATGACTTTTCACCTACCTATCAGACATATAGACGTCAGACGGGAGAGTCCCAACGTCTACAATACTATAATTGTCGGAGCACCAGCTAACTGACGCCTATATGGCTAACTTATTTATGAAAATGCCACCGGTCATCAATATACGTCGGACTTACCCACATCTAAGAGATGATGTTAAACAGCATTTTTGTACTAGTGTTAATGTCACCAGCATCCCATGTTTTAGTCAACGCAAAGGTTGTAGCTTCCAGCCAATAAGAAGATGCGAGTTTTGGTGTTTTATTATTTTCGTCAGATTTAGACTGATGTTAACTTCTGTTTTCCTTGTAGTGTAATTTGTAATTCGTATGCATTTAGCTACAAATCCGTCTATATGAACTTCTTTATGAATAAATTTGTATAAACTTATGCGCAAATTTGAAAACTTACAAGTAATAGTTACATACAAATATTATTTTACCCGTATATTTGTTTATTCTAAGGAACTAATTTTACCTGCGAATTTTAGTAATAATTAATATTAATGTATTTTTACAGTGATAAAAGTCTATTGTGGAAGAGAATAGTATTCATAGTCTTGTTAATAGCAGAACACAATCACCACCATAGCTTATGGGAGAATGATGGAGATTGATGAGCAAGAAGAAAACTGCTATCACAAAGGGGAAAAAATGAATAAAAACTTATGTTATAAAAAAAAAATACTAGAATGATATTTTTATTTTCTCTACATCTCAGATTTTTTTTTTTTATCTCTCTTTTTATCACATCATATATCCTATAAACCTATTACTTTTATTCTCTCTTAAGTATGTATTAAGTGTTAATCAGCCTTTTTATTGTACATAAGTATTTTTCTTTTTATGGAATTAGGCCACTACATACACTATACATTATATTGCTAGTCCGGAAAACAAATCATCCACATACTAAATAAGTTGAATTAATAATCAATATACTATTATCACCACTTAATTATAATACCATATGGATTCTTTTCATAAGATTTTTTTTTTCCTTTATCAGCAAAGGATTCTTTTCATAAGTAATATACTATTGTTTTGACTAATAATAAGTAATAATGGTTTTTTATTTAATACTACATTTTTTTTCTAACGACATCAGTTTTTTTAAGTAATGTTATTATAGAAGGGTTTATTAAAGTACTTATAAGAAATGGAAGTACCTCTATGTAGCTTATTTCACCTCAACACCGGCTAATTTGGAAGATGTTCTTTGATTTTATCAATTCAAATTTACGTTGTCGAATGTTTATAATCGTAAAATATTTTCGCCATATTAATTCAACTGTTTATGTGTGGGAAGAAATTAAGAGGGAAAACTGTAATTAAATTTATATCGGTTAACTATTAAAAACGTTAAGATTATTTAATGCAAAAGATAAATTTATAACAAGTTTTTTTCAATATAAGTGACAAGATATATTATTTAATTATAAATGTCTCCAATTTATTCAAAGTTCATATTTAATACTGTACAGTAAATAATATTTAATAACTAAATTATTGAAATGATATATACATATTCACACACATATGAAAAGGATTAAGTTATCCAAAGTTCAATATTCAACCTTTATTTTTCAAAAAAATTTACTAATTAATGTTAATTTGAACAAATAATATCCCTCTTAAATCTTGTTGATTTTAGTTTCTTCTTGTAAGCTGCAAGTTAATTAATCTGGATTGTTGATTGAAAAAGAATACTAAAATGATTTCAATGTTGCACGAAAGTTGACGATACTGTGTGGTGGAAAAGCAAGGCAAAATAGAAAATAAACATAAAATTGAAGTGTAGAAAAATTTACATTGACAATTAGAATTTGATGAGAGATTGCATTGTAATTGAGGAGGAGAATATGCACTCAGTTGATAATGTTGACATTACTCTTATTTTCTCTGGAAAGGGACACCAATCTTATTATTTAACTATTTAAGTTTTGTAGTTTGTGCGAAAAATTCATGCACAAAAGTCTTCATAATAAGTATATGTTATTAGCGTAACATTACTTCTGTATATGCAATTTGCAAACTTTGAAAAGGAAGAATATGTTCTTGCTTACATGTAAGATTTGTTTAATACTTTTATTATAACTCAACGACATTTTCTGTATTTCATTAAGAGTAATCATATTTAGACAACTTTTTTTGACAACATTTGAACACCATCTACGTGTTATGCTGTGATTGGTCTAAAATTATTTCACAATCAATAATAATAATCATAAATACCACCATGGACCAATCATGACACGTAAATGATGTTCAAATGTTGTCAAAAAAATATTGTCTAAATATCATTATCCGCATGATGCCAAACTGCACAAACCCTAAGCCTATAGTTCGTTCTCTGTCACATTGCAAAAAGTTCTTCCTATACATTGGTTTCCAAGTTAGATAAATCTGCAATTAGTTATAATTTTCAGGAGGAATACAATTTTTAAGCACATTCTCTCTCCACATTTTGTCAAGACTATTTTATAACTTATTGAAAATCATTAATTTTAGTGGTTTTATTCTAGATTAGGTGAGGGCATAATTACATGTTAAGGTCGTAATATAATTCTATAAATATTGAAAAATAATATCAATTTTACTCTTACATGTTATATAAGTAAATTCGTAGAAAAAATTTAATATTTCTTTTTTTGCATAATTTTATACAAAAAAAAAAGATTAATTCATATTTTATGCAGAAAAATTTTCACTGTAACTTCATTTCATATGAAAAATCAAATGAAATTATTGCCAAGAATTTTCAAAAGAAAATATGCTGGAATTTCCCACCAAAGTATTTTATATAAAAAAATGCTGATAGTATCTAAAATTTAGTATCTGAAATTTGAGTGGTTTTCCTTCCTTATTTAGGAACACATCACCTGCACCTCTTATTCCAAGTTTTGAACAATTTTCTCCAACGGTTTCCTCCCAAATTTATTAACAGAATTTGTATAATAACATGTTACGATTTCAATATCGTGAATTAAGTCAAGGTGGTTGTGTCTGAACAAAGAACAATACAAGAGTTTTCGGAAAGCATATGTTGTCAAATGCACTTCCATGAAGGTTGTTTATAAACTATCACAAGATAGGGATAACCTATCATACCAATTTATCACCAGGAATATAATCTGTTACAATGAATTTATGTCTGTAATTATTCATCTTAAACAATATATTAAGAAAAAGACTTTAAATAAAACTTAATCTTATAAAATATATTAATAAGATATGTATTTTATCATATATATTATAAGTTTGTTCTATTCGAGGTAAATTTCTAACACATTCTTTTATCAAAACTAAATATTAATGGTTGGTTTAATATATAGCCATAATAACATGAGAAATCTAATAAATAAAAAGTATAATATAATTTTCATATATAAATTTAAAACCTAACTTAATCTTTTGTTATTTATAAAATAAAATTTACATTATTTATATATTATAATTTGTCTTATATTTAATTCCAATTCAACATCATACTATTTTTTTTCTTTCGGCAAGAACATTGAAATATTCAAAATTTATATATGAAAGAATAAGAATTTAACAGCAGTGATTGCAACACACAATTGGAAGGTTGCTACAGTAATTAACGGCATTTCTACATCTGGAGCAGTTTAATGTAGTTCTAAAGCAAATTACAGTACTGCTGTCGTTGATTTTTAATTCGATACATAACAATTGTTAATAAGTCTAACTATTATAGATTCAAAATAAGAATTCTAAATTTAAATAAATGAAACACAGAGCCATTTTCATACAGTAATCAAAATTTGTCCAAGTTATACTAGAGTAAAAGTATATTTAGAATTTATATATATACCTATTTCTTATTGACATCCATTATGTCACTGCTTGTGATGTTGCTAATAATTATTGTTACAAATATAATTATTTTTCTAGTAAAATGACAATAATAATTTTGTTAACAAATTTTTATAATTTGTTACAGTCACACCAATTACAGAAAAATAATCTTAAAATACGAGGTGCGTCATGTTCTTTTCACGTTCGAATTTCTTGCATGAGAATATACCAAAAACATACAGAAAATTTAAATGGAAATTTTCAAAGTGAAAAAAATCAGGGCATTTATTTATTATATGATATAATAACTGGGCCAAGACCACGTGGATCATCAGATCAGAACAGTGCCTAAAAACATTGAATATTTAAAATACAAAATAAAAAAACAAAGGGAAACCAAATAAACACAACTTTCGTAAAACACGTTCCTCTCTTCACTGTATAAACCCTATGGTACTTCTTCCTTCTATCAATCCATTCCCTTTATTTGCACACGTTCTTCTTCAGATCCTGAAAAACCATTATTTTATCATAAAATGCATGGAGAAAGTTTTATATCAATGCAAAATTTAAGTTTTTTTTTTTAATTTATTATTATGTTAAAGGGTCTATATATGCAACAGTGAGGATGCTATTTATTTATAATTAAATTTCATACTTTCATGATAATAGAAAATATAGTTGTAATTGCTATGCGCTAAAAAATTGTAGAAGTTTTACGTATAGTTGTGATTTAAAACCTTGATAGAAAGAACATGGAAAGCATAGAGGTTTTGTATACGAAGCTTAGCTTACCATGGGGTGGTATAGTAAATCGTGTCTAGTAGTGGTGAGGGGGAGGTGGTGATGAATAGACGTAGTGTGGTGGAGGAGGAGAAGGAGAAGGGTACTTGTATGGTGGTGGAGGTGACTTGTAATAGTAAGCTGGGGGTGGAGGAGAAGGGTACTTGTATGGTGGTGGTGGAGGAGATGGGTACTTGTAAGGAGGAGGAGGGGACTTGTACTTGTAAACTGGTGGTGGTGGAGAGGGGTACTTGTATGGCGGAGGTGGAGGAGACGGGTATTTGTAGGGTGGTGGAGGTGACTTGTACTTGTAGACTGGAGGTGGAGGAGATGGGTACTTGTATGGTGGTGGTGGTGGAGACTTATACTTGTAAACCGGTGGTGGTGGAGACTTGTACTTGTAAACCGGTGGTGGTGGAGACTTGTACTTATAAACCGGTGGTGGTGGAGACTTATATTTGTAAACCGGTGGTGGTGGAGACTTGTACTTGTAAACCGGCGGTGGTGGAGACTTGTACTTGTAAACTGGCGGTGGTGGAGACTTGTACTTATAAACCGGCGGTGGTGGAGACTTGTACTTGTAAACTGGCGGTGGTGGAGACTTGTACTTATAAACCGGCGGTGGTAAAGGATAGTGATAAGGATGTTTGGGTGGTGAGTATTGGTGTGGTGGTGGCGAGTGGTGGTAGTAAGGGGTAGGTGGAGGAGATGAATAGGGGTAGTTATTATCAGCAGAGGTTTGAGATGGCAAGCTTAGAGACAGTATTGCCAAGACAAGAGTAAGAGTAATAGAGGCCATTAGAGACCCCATTTTCTCAAAACTTCAAAAATGGCGGTTTTGTTGTGCTGTTAGCAAAGCTATGGAACCCCTATATATAGTTTTTTTTTTCACCATGCTAACATCAACTCCATTAATCATCTTGGAAGCATTACCTTTGACTTGATCTATTCAACTTAACCCCATTGAAAATTTTGGAATCTTCGTATGTAGATAAATTTAACTTTATAAATACCTTTTATGATGTTTTTATAATGATGCAGTGAATTACTTTTATTACAATTGTTTTATGGAAAAAGTTGTTTTTAACAAATATTTTTCTTATGTTTACATGATAGTTTGTGATTGGTCTATTTCAGATATTTTTTTAAATATAAATTCAAACGTATTAATAAAATGATGATACGTGTCCAATTATAAAAAAAATGTTAAAAATAATTGTCAAGTTTTATATGTTAGATACGGTTAAAGAATCGTAATCCATCTACTTATATAATGAAATACACATTGTGGACTGTGATTTGAAATCCTCATTCGAAAGATAAAGGAGTGATAATTCGTCTTAAATTCTGATTATCGATCTCATAATAATATAATGTTTTTGAGTAATATTAGTAAACTCAATTATTATCCGAAATATAATTTGTTTTGTAACATAAAATTTCATTATAATTTTATCTTTAAAAAATATTAAAAGAATGAAAGAGTATTTAAATTCTAGATATCAATTATTCATGATAAAACTATTGAACTTAAGAATATTATAAGTAGTTTATATTTCTATATTTTTTAATATGTTACGGGTTCTAATTATAATCTATTTGTATTTAAAGAGATTATGTTTTTTTTGAGTTAAATATGTTTTTAGTCTCTATATTTTGGAGTGATTTTTGTTTTAGTCCCTCTTTTAAACTAAGGTACAATTTAGTCTTTTAACTTTATAAAACTCTGGTTTTAATCCTTTTTACCAAATTTTTTTAACTTTATTTGCTGTTTCAAACGAGGTTCTCAGTTAACATTGAAGCAAAAATGTGTCAAACAATGTAAACAATCCAAATGCTATAATGAAACGTGCTTGAAACAACAAATAAAGTTAAAAAAATTTGGTAAAAAGGATTAAAACTAGAGTTTTCTAAAGTTGAAGGACTAAATTGTACCTTAGTTTGAAAGAGAGACTAAAACCAAAATCTCCCCAAAATATAGGGACTAAAAACATATTTAACCTTTTTTTTTATGTAGTCTATATAAAATTGAATATAAGAATTAATATACTATAATTTGTCTATTTAACCGTAATTTATTATTATTTAAGAATATAATTGTAAGTACAAATTAAGTGTTTCTTATAATTATAGGTTATTTGTTTAATTAATTCATATGTTTGTGTTAGGGATTCTTTTAATTTGCATAATTTAAAATTAACATTTGAAAAATCATTAGAAAGGTTTTTTGAATAAGTTTTGGTGTGAGTAAATTTTAAATCATAAAAGAAAGTCTAGTTGAATTTCTTTTTCCGTATAAGTTTGTGTGAAAAAACTGGTTAGAGTGCATTTTGTCCTTGTGTACGACGTAAAAGGCAAAGAAATAGATAATAAAATAAAGTTAAAAGATTGAGTAAAGAAAATATATATAGATTTTGATCGAAGACTTGAGAAGGAGAATGGTATCTTTTTATACGGTAACGATATTTTGACAACATTTTTTGACAATTTTTTTGACAACGGGACACGTGTTATCACTTTATTGGTCTATTTGAATTTACGTTTAAAAAATATTTAAATCGGACCAATCATAAACTGACACGTATATGTTGTCAAAAAATTATTAAAAATGTGTTGTTAAAAGAAACTTTTCCCTTTTTCTACGTAGAAAAAGACAAGTTTAACTATTTTAGCTTTGTAGTCTAAGATTTTATTTGTAAGAAATATTCAAAAGCAAAGGAAGTCTTAAAGGATACTATTTTTCAATTTCTGTCACTTTTTCTCCTTTATTTGTTTGCAATTGATATACCAAACTTTGAAAAACCAAGCATGTTGTCGCCTAACTATGACATTTTTTACTTTATTGAGCAAATCAAAATTTTATTAAATACTTTATTACTCTTAATATGGTTATGTTAATTATGGTCATGACATGAAGAAACTAGCCTAGCTATTAAATATATATATTATAATATAGTTTGAAGAGTAATAGAATTGTGGTCTAGAAGAAATGTGATTTGTTTATGAAAGTTTTAAAATAGCGAAGACGGTAGGGCATTGAAAAATTAGTATAATAAGCGAGTCCAACCTTGAGTTAGTTAATAATTTGTCAAATGCTACACGTTAGTCATCAGGGACTTCTAGCACAATGCATGGCCATCTATGTTATAAGGTCCTTGTTTAATAAATTAATGTTGGAAATTAAGTATGTTATATGTATCAGTGAAACTAGATTGGGTTAAATATTATCTACATCATACTTATTTTTGTGTAATTCTAATATTTTACTATTTTTTAAAATTTTGGTCGTACCTAAGTTTATGATAATCGATTTTTATTTTTAATAAATAATAAGAAAAAACGTTAATTAATGATGTCAAAAAATAATATCTATTTGATGAGTTAATATAACTCACTGTAGGTTTTAACCGGGTTAACTTAGAAAAGAATTTAATTATTTTAAGTATGTATCAAACTAACTCATTTAAAATGAGTTAAACAAGTTAAAACGGTTTGAAGGTGGACTAATTTAAACAAAAACTCTATTAGTTTTTTACCATTTTTTTCGTAGATTTTACATTATACTTATTTATTGTTTTTAATTATATAAATTGACAATTTTATCTTTTTTATTGTTTCACCACTTTTATATACGTTTTTTTATTATATAAATTTACTACTTGACAATTTAATTTACTATAATATTATTCAAATAAATAATTTATATGTTTAATTTATTTGTTTATCAAAATATAATAATTGAAACTTTGATTTTTAATTACTATGTCTTTAATTATTTATTGTGTAATTTATCCTATATATTATAATAATGAGGTAATTGACTTAAAATTTATAGATTTAAGATAAGTCGTCATAAGTTTTAATGGCTTTCTAATTGAAGTCGTGATGACTTCTTCATAAAATTATGAAAAGGTGAATTCATTATGACTCGTAATAACTTTGTAAATATGTTATTCAAGTTATAGGATGTCATCCAGAATGGTAATGATATTCAATTGAATCAAATTTGTCTTAACTCATGACGATTTCCATTATGAGATCAAGCTTGGCAAGCTTATCCTCTATTATTGAGCTCTCCATTAAGCTTTCACCAAGCTCTTTGCATGCTCCAAGCTATGTGAGCTGTCTAAGCACCTCCCCAAGCTATCTAATTGTCTATATCCAACCTGTTCACTTTACTCGACTGTCTTGTTAAGGTCACCACACTACTTAGTTGTCTTGTCAAGTTCACTGCACTATTTTGCATTCTTTAAGTTCACTACTCTAATAGGTTGTCTTGTTGAGTTCTTCGTATGCTCTACCTCATTGTTTAGGCTATCTGCATATCTTAGCAACATCTCAAACCTACACGATTGTCTAGCCGAATTCTTCTTGTTACTCAGTAAACTTGTCAAATTCTTTTTACTACTCAACAATCTTACTCAGTTCTTCACTCAACTTTCGTTCAATTAAAAAGTTGTCACCACTATGAACAATATCTTATAAATTGAAAGATGTTACCACTTCTAACGACTTTCGTTCAACATATTTTAAAAAAATCGTCATAAGCCATAACATCTTCACCTTTTTCAAAAAATTTTGAAGAAGTCGTCAAAAACTCATGACGACTTCAATTCAAAAATAGTCAAGACTCACAACTAATTTTAAATCTATAAATTGTTAGTCAACTATTCCATTTGTAATTTACTAAGTAAACTAATTCATTTTTGAAAGTTTTTTATCTTTAGATTAATATTTTAATGAAATAAACCAATATTTATATAACTATAAAAGAATTACTCTAGTCAATATTTATTGTACATAATAAATATATTGTTTCGGATGGAAACGAGATAACAGTTGATCACTGTGGCTCTTCTTCTCACTTCGATTCTTCTTCGTAGTAATCTTAAAACCGAACGGTGAGTACCTGCAAGTTAGCACTCCAACGCTCAAGTCAGCAGAATTACCACGATAATAATATTCAGAAAGTCAATCTAACCTTTTACCTGAGCTATGCTTGTTCTATTTATAGAGATATATACCCACCATAATCGGAGCCATGTTGTGCCAAGTCATGTGCTCCGTAAATCCCTCCAACAACTTAGCTTATTAGTCATAACTGTAACCGCAACCACTTCCCACTTCCTAGACTCTTAGTCCGCTATTTGCTCCGCTGAATCCGCAAACTATCTCCACTAACTTAGCAATCAC